>NC_064599.1:79897940-80200009 GCF_943734845.2 Anopheles funestus | reverse complement strand
ACATTAACCGTCACGAAAACGAGTCCCGCTTGGTGCAACTGATGATATCGGAGCGAGGTTCAGGGCAGAAGTACGAGTTGATCAACACACGCACCGTGTCTGAATTGAAACTTCCCATGCCGTATGTGACAATCGCCGACCTCAAGTGTAAGTACGCGCATCTTACAGACATTTCTGCGAAGGAATACCTTCCACAGCGGCCAATGATTATTCTGGGACTAGATAACGTACATTTGTTTGCTCCCATTGAGTCTCGTTTAGGAAATGTTGGAGAGCCCATCGCTGTACGATCGTTACTAGGTTGGTCGATATTCGGAACGGAGAGATGCTCGAGAATGTTCAGCGCGTATTTGAATCTACATACGGCTTCACAAATGAGTAATGAAATGTTGCACGATCTAATAAAAGAGCAGTACAGGCTAGAAGATCTAGACAAGACGACGCATACGATGCCTGAAGCAGCAGATGAACAGCGCGCTAGAACCCTGCTCGAATCTACAACGTGTCGTGTGGGTGACCGTTTCGAAACTGGTCTCCTGTGGAAGAATGATGTTCGCCAATTTCCTGACAGCTATCCAATGGCTGAAAAACGTATGCAATCCTTAGAGAGAAAGCTGAATAGGCAACCACAGTTGAAGGAGGTTGTGCTACAACAGATGGAGGATTATCAGCAAAAGGGATATGCACATAAAATCAATCCGAATGAAATGCTAGTACCAGGTAACAGTGTGTGGTATATCCCGCTTAATGTAGTGCAAAACCCAAAGAAGCCGGGAAAGGTACGGCTAGTATGGGATGCAGCGGCATCAGTGAAAGGTGTATCACTGAATTCAGAACTTCTTAAAGGGCCAGATATGCTGATACCGCTTCCAAACATCATCAGCAATTTCCGAGAAAAGGCAATAGCTTTCGGGGCCGATATCAAGGAGATGTACCATCAGATCCGGATTCGTGATGCTGACAAACAAGCGCAGCGGTTCCTTTTTGGCTATGATTCGTCGGGTCGACCGCAAGTCTACGTCATGGATGTTGCGACCTTCGGAGCAACGTGTTCGCCGAGTTCTGCACAATACATAAAAAACTTGAATGCCGCACAACATCAGCATGAATACCCTGAAGCAGCTGAAGCGATCATCAAACGTCACTACGTAGACGATTATTTCGACTGTACTGACACCGTTGAAGAAGCTGTTTCATTGGCAGAGCAAGTGAAATATGTCCATTCTAAGGGTGGATTTCATATCCGCAATTGGGTGTCCAATTCTACGGAGGTGTTGAGCGCTTTGAAAGAAGACAACGCAGAAGATCGAATACGCTTCAAGGGAGAAAATACCGCATCAACAGAACGAGTGCTTGGCATATCCTGGTTAGCAAATGAAGATGTATTTTGCCTCAATTCGGAGAACAATGATAATGCATTGCTAACAGATCTGCAAGAGTCGCAACCGTCCAAAAGAAAAGTGCTCAGCTTCATAATGGGACATTTCGATCCAATGGGCTTCTTCGCACCGATTACCGTGAGAGGAAAAATGTTGATGCAAGATATTTGGAGAACTGGCTGCAACTGGGACGAACCTATAGAGGCGACCTGTTACGAAAGGTGGTGTCAGATGATTCAGAACATGCAGAATGTTGGTCTGCTGAAGATACCACGTAGCTACTTCGGGAAGGCTTTATCGAGCGAGATAAAAGATGTCCAGTTGCATGTATTCACGGATGCAAGTGAAACGGCGTTCGGATGTGTAGCGTATTTTCGTGCCGTGGTTCAGGGTGAAGTAAGGTGTTCACTTGTGATGAGCCGCACCAAGGTGGCTCCGTTGAAGAAGATCTCGATTCCACGCCTCGAACTTCTTGGAGCAGTGCTGGGAGCACGAATGGCGAAGACAATACGAGACAACCATAAACTGGCGATTGACAGAGTGGTTATATGGACAGATGCCAAAGTCGTTTTATCATGGATCAGATCGGATCATCGTCGGTATAAACAGTTTGTTGGATTCCGTGTAGGTGAGATACTGGATCTCACTAACATATCTGATTGGCGCTGGATTCCTAGCAAGATGAACATAGCTGACATTCTGACGAAATGGGGAAAGGCTCCAGATATAGGACCAGATAGTGATTGGGTATGTGGACCGAAGTTTCTTCGAGCGGATGAATGTTGCTGGCCTGTTCAAGAGTTACCACCTGCGAACACTACTGAGGAGCTAAGAGCACACCTTTTTATACACAATGTGGAGCTACTGAAAGGTTTCATCGATGTTAGACGTTTCTCGAAGTGGACCGTATTGGTGAGAACCGTAGCTTGTGTATACAGATTCATAGCGAATTGCATCAAGAAAGCTAAAGGAGAGCCGATTGAGACGCTACGTACTACAGTAAATCAACAGAAGATCCTGATGGCAGTTGGTCTAACCACTAAACGTACCCCCCTGCAACAACCCGAATATGCGAAAGCGGAGATGGTGTTAATAAGGACAGCTCAAGCCGAGAGTTTCATCGATGAGTGGAAGACCTTAATGAAGAACAAAGAGTCTTCGTCAAACCAATGGATCGGCCTGGAAAGGAGTAGCCCGCTGTTTAGATTATCTCCTTTCATAGATGAGAAGGATCTAATTCGCATGGAAGGGAGGACCGAATATGCAGAATCGCTTCCTTACAACATGCGATTCCCCATCATCCTGCCGAGTGACCACTACATTACTGGATTGATTATACAACACTATCACGAACGGTACGGACACGGTTATCGAGAGACGGTAAAGAACGAACTACGTCAGCACTACTACATTCCGCATCTGGATGCAGCTGTACGCAGGGAGACGGCGAAATGCATGTGGTGCAAAGTTCGTCGTAACCAACCGACAACACCGAGAATGGCACCTCTACCCCCTCAACGTTTGACGCCTAACGTCCGACCGTTCAGCTATACTGGCGTTGATTACATCGGGCCGTACGAGGTATCAATTGGGCGGAGGACGGAGAAAAGATGGATCGTACTATTCACGTGCCTGGTTGTACGCGGTATCCACCTGGAAATAGCACACAGTCTTTCAACGATGTCGTGCATGATGGCGTTGCGTCGGTTCATCTGTCGGCGAGGCTGGCCGATAGAGTTTGTATCGGACAATGGTACAAATTTCAAAGGGGCGAGTCGCGAAATAGTTGGAGCTTTACGAGACATCGAAGAGGAGTGTGCGGACCAGCTGACGAACGCGCGGACAAGGTGGACGTTTAATCCGCCGGTTGCACCCCATATGGGGGGCGTGTGGGAGCGGCTTGTAAGATCCGTAAAGGGTGTTTTCGATGCGTTACAAGACGGTAGAAAATTAACAGATGAGGTGTTATTAACAGCGATAGTTGAGGCCGAAGACATAGTGAATAGTCGACCCTTAACAACCGTAACACAACTAGGTAGCGAAGAAGAGGCTTTAACGCCTAATCATTTTTTAAGAGGGTCGTCCAAGAGTGACGATAGGAACATTCCTATGACGTGTTCGAAAGAGGCTCTCAAAGATGCATACAAAAGATCTCAACTTCTCGCGGATAGGATGTGGTCAAGATGGGTTAAAGAATATACGCCAACGATCAATCAAAGAGCGAAGTGGTTTAAAGAGACGAAACCTCTAAAGATTGGGGACTTAGTATATGTTGTAGATGGGAAAGACAGGAAGTGTTGGGTTCGTGGTAAAATTGAGGAGATCATAGTGGCTAGGGATGGTCGGGTTAGACAGGCGTGGGTACGCACGAATAATGGAAGATTCAGAAGAGCTACAAACAAGTTAGCGGTTTTGGAGATCGAATAGGGTAACACCTGTTAAGGATTTTAACAGGGTTACGGGTCGGGGAATGTTGCGGTGGATCGCGTCCACTGTGCGACCGCCATGTGTCAAACAGATTTGACAGTTGCCCCCTGATAGGAGAGTGGTGCGACCTGGCACATGGCCGGCGAACAGAAGTAGTAGGGATCCGGAAGCCGAGTTAGAAGGAGCGGAAATTTGGACTACGTTTGAATTTATCTTTATCTTTTGTCTTTTTATCTTTTTATCTTTTTTTGTTACACTTTACTGCTTAAAATAAACCACAAGTGAAAGTTAATTCCAGACTTTTATTTTTCCGCATTGTTGGACTGCGCCAACACTAACCATCGGTCTGCCCCATCGTAACTTCGCAGTCGTGCTATCGGGCAAGGCGATTGGAAAACCTTAGACATGATAAACGTCCCCCCCTGGATGGACAACGAGACACTTCGCAATCCGAAAACCAGCTTCCTTCCACCTTTCAATTATTTTGCCTTCAATCACTTTAATCTCGCGTTGTACGCCTTCGGGCCAATCGGTCTGGAATCGGTTGGCGCCGGAGACAGGTCTTAGGATGTTATCGGGACATTCCGGTTCCATGGATAATATTCCCTTCAATTTTCCCAGTTGCGGTGGTCTAGCTTGTGGTGAGTCTTAAAATAGGCTCAGAAGATAAAACCACACCCCCTTCTGCTCGGGGGGTGCTTGGAAAAAAGGTTTTCTAAACTATGCTTCAGCAGTAAAGCATTTTCCAAAGCATTAAGAAAAGAGGTGATCTTGGGTGGAAGGAGGAATTACACTAACCATCTCCTCACTTTCACCTCATCTACCGCACTTCAGCAGCACTTTTCTATCTCGTGGCAAGATTTTTCGGGCAAAGTTTTTCCCAATCGACCCGCTATCTTTTCCTGTCGATAAAACTTTCCAATGCTGGGACAAACTTGCCACCTTCTCTTCCCTTGCCACGGGGTGAGGGTAAACCATCCGCATTAAATGCTAATGATTATGTTTTGTTTATGAAAATTGAGGAAACATTGAGCAGGGAACCCAGTGCGTTCGCGTCTGGTTATGTGGCCCGTTGGCGCCACGTCGATATTTCCACGCTGCCTGTTCGGTTCGAGCGTAAAGCGGAAAGGAAAAACTCTTCTTCTGGCGACACCAATCCTGTGTGCCTTTCTTTGCCTGGCTACACGCCTGGAACCTGGCAAAGAGCGGCCAGGACGTTGGAAACAGTGATGTGCTCTGCTGGTGAGCTCGATCTGGAATGATGGTGATTGAGCGAATCGAAACATCGAGCACGGTTCGACACGCTCACTTCGACATTGAAAGTTCGGTAAAACGCGTGGAAGGGAAAAAAAGGAAGTTATATAAATTGTGAACACGAGCGCATGGAATGGCATTGCGTTTGGTTTGCTTTTCTTTGCATTTTGGGAAGGAAAACGCTTGGAAACGCTTCCCAAAAAAAACCAACACCGGAAGGCTATCCACTGTCCGAAGCGGAAAGGCACTACTGCTTTACTAGCTCCAGCAAAGGAAGGTAAGTTATCGGACAACTTGCACCGGGGGAAAACAAAAATCTCATCCCATTGGTCGTGTTTTTGCCTGGTTTGTAAGAAAACCCTCCCTTCGAATTTTGGGGGAAAATCGGAACACTAACACAGAAGGAAGAGGAAGAAAAATTCGTCCGTTCGTCTTACAATAAGACAAATAATGAATAAATTTTTATTGACGCTTTCAGTGGCGCCAATCGATTAGGGTGGCAAGCAAAAGGATCTCCCAGAGTGGAAGAAGGAACGCATGGGGTGGAAAATTTAAGTCCTCCATCACCGTGGGTGGCATACGTCCAACATATCCCGTCTCATCAGGGCATCATCAATGTACAGCAGCTTACACGGGTAAAAGGGCAAGTTTTCCCATTTTTTTTTCCATCACTGAGTTTTCCATTCGGCATCTGAAACACTGTGTGTGTGTGGACGAGGTGGGGTAATTTATTTTGTCGTTGTTTTCGGCTGCAGGACATCATGCGGCCATGGTGCGCTGTGCTGAGCGAGGCTGAAGGACGGATTAAAGCATTCCCTTTCGACCTCGTTAGGTTTAGGGTGATGTGTTTTTAAGGTTTCTCTTTCAATTCCAGCGTTAAAAGTGAAGCAGAGGGAAAGATAGTGGGCCGAAACGGGGAACGAGAAAGAAGCATAGAAAATGGTTACAATCTGACGATGCTCAGGATATGTTGCACAGTACGCAACAAATTGATTGAATGTACGTTCATATTGATTGCCTTTTTTTGTAGCACTAGTGAACTTTATTTTTGCTTTGGACAACATTTTCAAAAAAATCGTTAATTAAATTGCAATGGAAAAATAGGAAAAGAAACAACGAAACTAGAAACAAGAAATGGAACACAAAATAAAAACATGAGAATCGTTTCATTTCTATACGGATAACACAAAATATCCTAGCCTTGTGGATAAAAATGAAAAAAATAGAGCAAAACTACCTTCCAAAAAATCAAACAAGTAAATATCGCCAGAAAAAGAAATACCGGAAATTTCAATTTGATTCGTAGCAACCAAAAAAAAACACACAATCGAACCAGTCTTGCGAATAGAAAATCTGAAATAGAAACAACCACACACGAATTAATGCTAATAATACAATCTCACTCGGCACTAGATGCTTCCAATGTTGATAAGAAGTTAAACAAAAAAAACACCCACCAAACTCTAAAGAAATCATTTTTCAAGGTGAAACTTTACATTAAACGCCACCATCATCATCGCACCCACCCACATGGTTTTTAGGTCTGGCGTTTTTTTTTTTGGTTTGTTTGTTCCTTCTTCTCTTCACGGCTAACACCACACTTTATGAAGATCGTGTTTGGCTGTTCCAGCGGCCCGCACTTCGATCGCGTCCGGAATAAATTTTATCTTTGCCGTTTGTTGTTTTTTTTCTCGTCTCCATCTGCACTGCCACTACCACCCTTCCTTTTTGGGGGGGTATGGTCGATCGTAGAAGATCTGCTTAAATTTTTTTTACCCCTTTATTTTCGTACATGTAAAGGAAGGTGTTGTCTCGCTGAAAGCGAACGGATGGATGCGGTAAGGTTTCATGAATAAATTACATATTCATGATTTCGCAGCAACAGACAGGGTATAGTTTTGGTCGCTGGTTTCTTCAGCTCCCCCTCATCAACGGTAACACCGTTGCGCTTCAACGCGCCTATGACTAATGTGAATGATTTGAAGCTGTCTGTTTTGTACCTCACCCTTTTGCGTTAGCCCCACCAGCCAAAAAATGGCTCTTTTTCACGGTTTCACTTCCTTGAAGGACCGCAAAAACCGCAATCGAAACCAGTGCGTAAACAAATCAATAAAAATAAATGAGATTCAAATACTGGGCTGGCAGCGTACGGTATCTTATCTGCTAACAAAACCAACACAAGCTAAGCCATCTATCGATCGGGTTCGTGGCTTAAATCATCGCATTTCATCGCGGCTGCTTTTTTTCTCCTTTCTTTGCTGTGATTGTGATCTTTCCCGTTTCGCTACGCTTAGGCTACCGGTTTTCCGCCGTGGCATAAGTGCCACAAAACGGGGCCATATCGATGGGTCATAAACTAATTGGCAAACGACAAACAGCCGGATGAAGGAAAAGTAGATGGAGAGCGAGAGAGAGAGGCCATCGTATAATCATAAAAACCTATGCTACGCTGCCTTTCACATTAAGCGTACCGAAAGAATGATTGTAAAAGTAAGCTTTAGAGATTAACCATCCATCTGTGTGCAGTGGATGTCATTTTTAAAAAGACGGATTTCATATGTATCTGTTATATTTCACACCAGCAAACAAATGATCGGATAATGGTCGAAGGAAAAGTAGTGTGTACTGTACCAAAAAAGCAACTTTTGAGCACAAAAGATGGTTTGTTTAAGTTTAGGTTTTTTTTTAACAAAATTAATAAAGAGAAGTAGTAGTAAAACTGTCTATCAAAACGAGAAAAGGGAAATTTAGATATAGAACATCAATTGTAATTGAAACTTTGAAAAAAAAAATTTCCACAGAAATATTGTATTCCATACTCTATATCTGTTATTAATTAATTATAATTTAATTTCTAATTCAATTTTTTATCTTCGTTTTTGGTTTCATTTATTTCTTTTCATTATTCATAATAATATCTTCTTCATTTGCTATATCTCTCCGTTTCTGTTTTTTTTTTGTTCTTTTTTGATCATCTTCTCTTATTTTTTGTTACTTTCTGTTCTCAATTTTCTTTTTTTTTCTTCTTTTTTTTCTTGATATCATTATTTTCTAAAACACACCCTTGTATTTTAATGTTTTTTTTTTCATTTATGAAAAAAAATCACGTTTTCATTTTAGAATGCGAAAACTTAACTGCTTTCGAGCACTTTCCATATGCATTATTTTTCCAGTGCATTAAATGAGCCAATACTTTGCCCTAGAAAATGCCAATCAAATTGCTATACAAGCAGATAAGACACATGGCATTGTTAGCTTACAAGCTTACACTGGTGTTGCACACGAGGGGCATGAGTATGTTTTGCGATACCATTATCCATTCACAATGCACCACTTTAAGCGGTTTAGCATTGTTACTGCCATTGTTTCTAAGACTCTTACAGCCATATCCCACTCCGTCCCTCCTCCATCCTTAACACTGCGATGGGGTGAAGATTTTTCTTTTTAGGTTAGTTTAAATTAGACGAGAGATCGTCCGCATTACAGACAAATTTAGCGTCTTCTTCAAACTTTTCATTTTTGGCTAAACAATATGTTTTTTTTTAGATATACTCACGTTCGTGGCTTAAATCGTTTCTAACCCTTCGCGTTAATCCGGTTGCAGTGCGATCGTTGCCACTAGATGATCGCCTCCGGCAAACTTTTGGGCAAGAAGCATGGGGTGGTACGGCTTTGCTGACGGAGTGAAAGGCTATCGGGTTGAAGGCGAATGTGATGCAAAGCAGCCAGTGGAGTTGAAAATTAAAGCAAGAAATATCCAAATGAAACGAAGAAACGAAGGGAAAAAAAACAACCCAGACACACACACATAGTGTGATCGTTTGTTGTAAACAACTTATGTTGCTCTCTGCCCCACTGCCTGTGTCTGTTTGGCCCGGCTTTTGCGCTTCGGTGGGTCACCGGCAAAGAGAAATTTGAATGAAGATGGAGTGGGGTGGGGATAGAGGGTAGGGGGGCGACGATTAAACCTTCCAACACCTAACACACAATCTCTGCCCTACCCATCTACCACCGTACGCTCTAGCAAGCATATGGAGGCAACGATCGAATGGAAGTGAATCGAGTGAAAGATTACTATTCTCATGCAAATGAAGTCTAATCGTGTTTGCTGGCATGGCGTCGCCTGCTATCGCGCATCCCTTCCGAGTGGCAGACTATAGTGGAAGATTGTTGTTTTGTTTTTGCTCTTTCAGATCGGTATCCATTTCTCTTACCGGTTCAGTGTTTACTAGGCTTTTTTTAATAATTATTGTGAGCAAATGGAAAGTAAAGTACGCAATGAAGTTTCAACCACAAAGTCATAAATCACCATCATCTTTAATTCAAATGAAATACAAAGTTAAACGTGAAACAAATAACTTAATCAAAAAAGATGTATTCTCTTGATAACAATTTAAAAACGATCTTAAAATGAAACAATAAACTAATCAATACATGGATGAACAGTAAAACTTGATAAAAACAGATCAGAATAAAAAACAAACAAGTAACAAAAACATATAAACAACATTAACAATAATATTACTGAAATACTTCAACTCATACGTTTCAATGAAGTTTAAAAGTTGTAAAGAAAGGTAGAAACGGGAAAAAGAAAAACAAAAATTAAAGCTTGTAATACGAATTGAAAAAAAAACAAAAAAACGAAACGATAAAGACACTAGAGAAAAAAGAATAGCTGAAGATTATAAATAGATTCTACTCCACTTTCAAACTACTTTGTTATTCTCACATCCAACACATAAAAAACGATAAAACAGAAAAAAAATCCACCGGAGAGAAATAAACAGAGTTAACCTCAAACGCGACTCGTCGCGCACATTAAGGTTAGTTAAAATCAATTGAAAAAAATCAACTTCAATCCAGTTTCATGCCCTTTACATGCGTCTGCTCAGTTTTTTTTTGCTGCTGCTGCTGCTGTTCTGCACCGGTGTCCAGTTGCTTCCTGCTGCTATCTTTTCTTTGGTTTCTTCGAACGCATAAAAAATATACAGACACATGGTGCTTCAATTGTTCACTGTGCGCAAATGAATAACGACGAATCAAAGACCTTGAACCTTTTGCATCGATATGCGCTTCCTAGATCATGTCGCCCCCAATTTCGTTCGCCCGAAAGTGAGAAGAAGCTTAGTGTGATAAAAATAAAAACCCAATCCAATGGCTGGACTCGCTACGAAAATGATGGACTCTGGACCGCTACCGACCACCGGGTCGCCATTAGGGATGGGACTGGGAAGGTAGGGGCAGAGCAGGAAAGCGAAGGCATCGAGGATGGTAAATCAAATTGTGCTCGCAAGCGATGGTGACCGAGCTAACCGTCATCATCGGGATAAGTTGGACAGAAATGGAGGGCAGAAAGCGGACGGTGGTGTACAGTGAGACAAAATTAATTTAACCAAAACGAGAGCAGTACAGGGATTCATGGAAGATATAAACAAAAAAAACACACACACACACACATACAAGAGATCGATTCCTTAATGAACAAAAACCAACTAAAACGGGGGAAGACTTTTCGAACGGTCTGCTCCGTGTAATGTAATTTGATTTTTGTCTCCCTCTACCGTCTAAGTTATGTTTTTTGTTCCAGTAATGTGAAAGTGAAGCAGCAGCAACCATAACCAACATGTGTTTTCCTTTGGTTTCTTCCCCTTTGGCTTATTTTTCGATCAAACTCCTCCAGCTCGATCAGCTTCCAACTCGACTGCTGATTGTTGACATAACCAGGCTGACACACCGCCATTCGCTTCTAGTCCAGTGCCCGTTGCTTTGTCGCATCAATCAACCAATTCTGCTAAAAATAGAGCACAAGATAGAGTGACCCCCGCAATTTGGAAGGCGGCTCGATGTTCGATGGTATCGAAACGCAGCCGGTAGTAACGTCCCGCATCGAAGACTTGCTTTAATTTATTGGATTGTTTGAAATCATTTCCTCGACGATTTGCACTGGCCGGGGGTGATATGTTTCATGGATGCAAAACATCAGAAAGTGAAGTTGATTCTAAAATTAATACTACGCTGCAAAGTTGAAAAACGATGGAAAAATATTTTTTATAAGATAAGAAAAGTTTTGTTAAACGAACTTTTTTATCCAAAAGTTTCAATATATCTACCTATATTCATGAAGAAAATAATAAATAACCAATAAATTAAAGAGTACATTATGTGAAGATAACGCTTACACACAACTTGTGAAAGATATGATAGGCTACCAAATATAATCAAATTTTCCTAACGAAGTAGATCATACTAAAATATAGTAACGAAAAAGAAGAAATAAATAACACCAAAAAGAATAAAAGTAACTACAATAGCCAATTAGAAACAACAACATTAGAGACAAAACAGGGAAAAGAGAAAGAAAATATTAATAAACAAAAGAAAGGAAACCATTTTCCAAACAAACAAAACATCAAACAAGTATTTGCCAGAAAAAATTACCAAACAAAAGGTGAGTTAGTGATACTTCCTGGTGCACAAAGAAAAAAAAATCAAACTAGTAACGTAATAGTAAAAATAAGGGCACAACTGAGCAGAACATGAAAAACAGAAAAGCAAATACATATTTCAATCATCCGACAAGTACAATCGTTACGCCAAACGCCAAAGCCCTTATACGGACATGAAAGTGTTCCCCTCTCTCTCACCACAATATCACCTCGTCTTCCCCCATCCCCATCCCGTTCAAAGTTCGTGATTTTCCTTCATCCCATCTCATCAGGCACAAACACACACACACACACGCTCTTTCACGCCGAGCCCTTTTGCTGATCATCCGACAAGGGGTTGTTGGTAGAAGGAGTGTAACCAGGGTAGAAATTATGTCGCCGTCAGTTACCATCGCCACCGTAACGATAAAGCTACTATGCCCGGGTCGACCAAAGCCCCAATTCTCCGGGAGCTCTTGGCCAAGCGCACGATCTCAGCTTTGGCTAACAGCAAACACGGAACGTCTGGAAAATGGTTCCCGTTTCCACAAACCGGTTTGTCGGTTTTCGTTTTTCTTTTCTTATTTCGGACAGTCTCAGAAACGTTTCTTCTGCTGCTGCCGCTTCTATCGGTGCAGAGCTGATGGGCATGAACTTTTCTCCAAACGTGCCGTACAACGAAGCTGCCGTAGGGCACGGGTACCGTGATCTTCATCTCTAGGTACCGCTGTGTCTTACAGCGCAGACCATACGGCCCTTTCATCGTAACGACGCCCGGTCAACTACGAGGGTGACCAGTTTTCCGAACCGTACACGCGGAAGGTACGGCGACACAGATGATGGTTGGCGATGGCGCCCCCGATTCGTTGAAACCTGCGCGTCCATTTGTAAAGGGCACACGATCGGTTTCGATCATTTCAAGTCGCTTGCTCGCGCGTGTGTGTGTGTGTTTGGAAGGGAGGAAGGGAAGGGAGGGGGAGGACGGTGAAACTTGGGCCGTGCGGGGTTTAAGTTGTTGCATTGCCCTTTTTTTTCTTCGTTCGCTGGTGCTGTTGCTACACGGCCTTTCCTTTCTTCGCAAACGAAGCCAAGCCCGGAGTCGAGCGTGATCTGATCGGGCTGTAAAGTGGCATAATAATGGCAGTGGAGGAGAGTCAACCGCTAATGATCATCACGACGACGACGACTACGACGGCGTAGACGATGATGCGAATGGCCTGGAATAGAGGTGTTCAACGATGGTGTTCAGCGAAGGCCTAGCATTGGCATCGGAGTTAATACGTCTATACGGCCTCTGAGGTACACCACTCACCGTAAGTTCCTTCCCTTTGCGCTTCCACTTACTTTCTCTCGAGCGGGTTTGCGGGCCGGCAACACACAAAAAAAACACGCTGAGCGTCTCGTCAACATCTCAGAAACTGTCTGAGCTCGCAAGAGTTATTGAGCTCAACTCAATTTATTCCATAAAATAATTAGCATGTAACGCTGAAGGAAGTTAAGGGCAATGTGAAAAGCAATATTAACCCCAAAAAAATCCTCGTCAAACATAATCAAACGGGTCAATTGAAAAATCTTTTGTTTTTGTTAAAAAGTCTGAAATTTTTATAATACTTATTTGCTAATAATATATTTAATGTACTAGCAAGTGTCATGTTTATTAGCTTGAGATCATCTGTCAATTAAATTGACTTATTGAATACAGTGGAACACCGATTATCCGTGCTCATCGGGATTCAACCCTTGCCGGATAAGCGAATATCACGGATATTAGGCTCAATGCTGTTTTATCGATAAACAATAGTGTTTAGTGTGTAATGAATGGACTTTCTTTCTAAAGCAACAAGTTGTATCACTCCCTATTGAGGTTCTTATTTCTTGCCATTTACAATTAACATGTCAGCAATTAACATGGCTTTACAACTAACATGTCAATTCGCCTTTGGAACTGTCATTCCCGAGCTGCACGGATAATGGAACAGCCGGATTAAAGTCACCCGGATAATAGGCGCTCCACTGTATTAGTATTTTTTATCGGCTTTGTATCTTTCTTCGAGTGAAATCATGAACATTTCAGCTGAGTTTTGCCGTTTGTTCCTGGAAATTAATGGGACAGAACTTATGATAGCCTAAAACATAAGTCAAAACCAGTATGTATGCTTTTCGGCGTCAATGGATACTAATAGGTTCCACCTCATACCCCAACCAAGGCTGAAGAAGGACCGAATTATCACGTATATATTAAGGTTTCCTCAAAATAAAAAAAAAGTACTCAAGTATTGTTTTATATTGTTTTAAGATGAATTATTAGTTAAATAAAATAATAACAAATGAAATATATTCTATTAATACTACATCATTTAATATGTTTTTTTTAATATTAAAATATATAAGTAACTACAATCTCTACCAACTGCTGTCAAATTACGCGACTTAGTATAACATTTTTGCTTACCCTTAGTGACCAGCTCAACAACGACAAAACACCGCAAAACAGAGAAAAGAGCTGACCTTTTCTCGTGTAACCGCAATTCGAAAAAAAAACAAACCAAACCTAATGTCAATAAGTGAAACCGTGTACGGGAGAGCCCACAGTCGTACGGCTCGGTGCAAATGATACACATCGCGGCAGCGTATCGTCATCATCATCATCGCCATGCTCGTTCACCATCTAGACCGGCGATCGAGCCAACAGCTCGTAACGGTACACACAACCGGTCGATACAAAAGCCTGTAGAAATGGTGGTTGATCTACGGCCTACGTGAGATCATGCCGTCAGCTACCTAAACCGAACGAACCGTACCTGTTCCATCTTAGCATCTACGAGACACAACACAGCAGCCTTCTTACCACCGTTTTTGGTGTTACGAGGTTGTTGTGCCGGTCGCATGTAGGGAGATAACTTCACACAGCTCAGCTATTGTAGATCGTAGCGGAGCAAAAACTCTTTTACCAACGCTTCGGATGTTTTTAAAAACGGCAACCAATCGAATCCATTTTTTTTTCATTTCCACATAGTACTTTATTTCAATTGAATACTCTATAATGTTTCGTTTTTTCTCACATGCTTCGCCATGTGTGTTGTTTTTTTTTGTCTGCTTTTCATAAGTTTCTCATCTGACACTGGGACACTGAAACTGAAAATTTCCAAAACCAAACGGTACGTCACCTTACGGGCTAGTTAAACATACGTTAAATGGCGCATTTTTATAAATTCATAGAATTTATAGACCTCCCCGCTTTTTTTGTCGTTTTACAATGTTTATTCGCTTTCGTTCTTTCGTTTGTCGTGTTTTGTTTCTTCTTCCTGCTTTTATTCACCAAGTGTTACTCTGTGCGTTTAATGATTTCGTTCCTTTGTTTTGTTTCTATCTTTCACACAACGCTTTGTTTCAAGCTTTGCACAAAACCTATCGGACTAAAACAAGTCTTATCTTTGCGTTTTGCGTTTTGACAACTTTATATGTTTTGCTCACGTTTGTTTTGGTTGTTTTTACTTCTTTGGTTTTCTTTCTTACTCTCACAAAATTCTTTGCTCATCAATGCTACCACCTTCTTTTTTCATCTTCTTACTTTTCCCTCAATTAGCTTACCACAGTGAGTGAAGTTTAGAACTCAATAGTAACACAATTTGCGCGTTTCGCAATCACCATTGTTTTGTTAGGTTTTTAGTTGTTCATAGTTATCATTTAGTGGAGTGTTTTTTTTGCTTTTGTTGCTTAAAGTTTAGAAAAAATTAGCGAGCGAAACGCTCATTATGAAGAGGCGCGTATTACACACGATTTGAAGAAGCTTCGTTCCTTTGTTTGTTTGGTTTTTAAAGGTGTTTAGAAATGTTCACCCACGAAATGCTTATCAATACCTTGCCGAAAAAAGGACAAATGGACAGTTTGGCTGTCTGTTTTGATCAATATGCACACAGTTTGTTTGGAGAAGTTTACTTGAAGTAACAGGTTTGAAAACATACAACTTAGCTTATACGGTTCTGCCTTGTTTTTGTTGTTTCATTTTTCACTCATTTTATCCCTTCATTATCCATTAAAATTTGTTTCCCTTTTTCTAGCGCTAGTTGTTCATTGTTTTTGTTTTTTTTGCACCGTTTTCGCTCAAACTACTACAGATTTGTTTGTTTTTTATTTGTTTTGGTATATTATTAGTATTTGCACAGTTTTAGTTGCGACTTACACTTATTAATCACTTACATTACTAATTTGTATCAAGTTTTATTGATTTTTCTTTCCCCCCATCTCCCCTGTTTTTCTCTATTTTTATTTGTGAAATTTGCATTTTGCGTGAGTTGTTTTGTTTTGGGCGTGACGATAGAGTTTATGCGCAGACGTTTAGAACAAAACGAAAAGAATGAAAGAACAAATGTTTCATTTGTTGTTATGTTTGGAAAAAAAAAGAAACGAACAAAATGGCGCATTTTTTCGTGTTTGTTAGTCCACTCTTGTTCACTGACACCGTGGAAGAAGGATTTACTATCACAATGTGCTTCTTGCTCGTCTCACATTCGTCTCACACATGATCACATGATTTCCAATAGCAGGACTACGCATACTACGGAAGCAATGAAACGTTACCTCCGCCGTGTGTTTTTTTTGTGGGTATTTGAACTTTTCCAGGGGACTCTAGCCTTCTCCCACGGTGCCAGCGGAACAATGACCTTCCTGTTTATTTTTTTTATGGGGTCAAGATTTCGGAAACCGGTTCATTTGTTGTTGTTGTTGTTGCATTTGTGTTTGCAGTTTTCCACAACGCCACAAATCGATTAGCATTAAATTCGTTACGAACGTTTCGTGCAAAAGGCAAACGACCAACAAGCAGAAGAGAACAAAACAGAACACTAGCTGATAAGCTGTTTTCCGTGTGTAACTGTACGTGGGTGTGTGTGCAGGTGTTTCTTTTTTTTCTTAAGGATAATTGGTTTTTTATTACATTATCTCATTGATAACATGATTGGACGAGGTGGTGCGGATGATCGTTACCGTTTCGTTTTCGGATATCCTTTTCCAAGATGTTGTTTTTTTGTTCAAAAGGTGTACCCCCACGAGATGAATCTTTCCCTCGTCATAGGAAGGAAGCGAACACAAAGATACAGTGCCAAGAACGAGATGAAAAGTTTTTCTGTGTTTTTTTTTTGTTCGTTTCTCAACCATTTCTTGACACTGAACAGTTCTGCGACGGTGGAAAGACGAAGGCTTTTGTAAGTAATTTTTTTGGTTTGCTTTTAAACAACAAAACCACATAAATTGGATGCTTTGTTTAGATGTGTTTTGGTTGTGTCATTTTCTTTTTCAAATTGTAAGATTTATTTTGTTGCTAAATTGTCCACCACATAGTATCGTGTTTGTATGTTTAGCTGCTATTTTAAGATCATGACATAATATGTTAAATGCTTACCATGATCTGGATTCATCAGTTGTTTTGTTTTTGTTTTTTTCCCACAATATAATCAAGTTTTACAACAGGGTTTTTTGTTTACTTTAATGTTATCGTTTCCGTTTGCGTTTGTTTTTCAAACGTTCTTCATCTCAACCATAATTTGTTCCTTTAATCATCCGTTTGATCGATTACTTTTCTTTTTGTTTTGTGTTTTTGTTATTATTTGGTTTTTGCTCGTTCGGGCCTGGATGCCTTACTTGTTATCACTTTTAGATACTATCACTTATAATTTGTTGTATTTACCGTTCATTTCCTTCCCTAGCCGCCCTTCACTACACGCCGCTCCATTTAAACCATTTTCGCTTATCCATTACACACATAGTTACACAGACAGTTTTTCTTTGTTTTGTTTTTGCTTGTTTCGTTCTTCCTTTTTTTCGTTCGTTTTTGCATACTTTATATCGTGGGTTTATTGGGTTTTGCCTGCACTTTCAACATGACGCTTGATGAAACGGGTTTAACTCAATAGTGATTTACTTTTCGATATTTTCGTTTTTTTTTCTTAAATTTGTTTCCGTTTATTCGTCACTATTTTGCTGCTGTGAATGCAGATTGCAACACATACAACTGACAAGGACGAACAGACATAATCACATAATGCGATCGAAGCTTGGGTTCACGTTAAACGAGAAGTTGTATCACACACCATCGCCATACAGACGAGTGGTGCATCGTACCTTTACCGCTCTCCCTGTCCTCCTGTCACACACGGAACTAGGAACGAAACGTTCCGGATACTCAGGGAGAGTTGTGCATGTTTGAATTAGAAAATACTAGGGCCGGTGTGTGTCACCCATTATCAGTACGTTCGGCGGGGCTCGACTAACTACGGAAAATGGTGCATCGCGCGCACGTAAAATAACTTATCCAAATACTGATTAAAAATATTCCGTCTCGAACCTTGTTGGCCCCTTAACAAAACCGAAATCGTGGACCATCGATGGAGACGCCCAGTCTTTTACAAAAGAAAGAAAGATTTTCATTTGTTTGTACTTAGGGTTAGAGTTGGGTACTTGTAGTACCATTGTTGTAGACATTCGTAAAGTTTCACCTTCATTGTGAATTTGGCGTTAGTGTGTGTGAGCGTGTTTCCTAAGGAGAGAGGGATACGATCACAATTATCACGTTAAGAGTTTTCATCCATTTTCTAACGATGAATAAAATTGGAATTTAATAGATAACACGCAAATAAATATTAAATTTTAAGAAGAAAACAAATAAAACAAATAAATACAAACTTAAATTAAGTGGACAAAAATAAAAAAATAACGAAAAAAAGGAATAAAAAAACAATCGTAATATCTAAAGATTCAAAAGTGAAAATAGTAAAAATATTAAACAATAAAAAAAGCATAAACTCATCGTTAGCTGGGTGGAACTATGACTAATACAGCACAGTAATCATTACTTACACGCTAAACACTATCTATACGGGGCGTATTACAGTAGGGTAAACGATTAATCAATACATGTTTGTACATCGATTGGTTTGAGTTTCGTTACGCGTTTCGCTTTTCTAAGTGCGAAGGGTTTAAAACACAACGAGTTGTCCCTTTTGCTCCAAAAACACACATCCGCACACACATACGCGGGTTTGCACACCCATTGCCACGAACGTCAACCTTTTGTAAAGTACCAGGCGTCTCCATTGCTAAGAGCAAAAATTCCCAGCTTTCGATATAAAACCCCAAAAAATGAAAACTAAACGGTTTGACGTTTAACGTCAACTAAAGGGGTAAAATGATTATTGTTCCCGTTTGCAGGTTAAAACACTCTTTACACAGTACCGTACTGTATGTTTTTTTTCGTTTAAACGCGCGCACATACACAGATATGACAAATGCCTTTTACGCGTAAAAGCTGTGCTGTTGTGGAGAAACCAGCCTTACAATGGTTTTGCGATCCCTGTTCTTTTTACGCTCTGATTTAAGTTTTGTTCTTTGTTCTGCGTTTATTTCCAATTTTTCTTCTGTAACTTCTTTGTTGTTGCTGCAACAAAAGCTAAAGTAATGCCACCAATGTTTTACTCTTTGAATGTTGTGATTATAAGTAATACACATAAGTAATAAGTTTGTCTTATTGGTTGCTTGTTTGTTTGATCGGTGTTTGTTTAATCCAGTTTGCGTGATTTGATTGTTTTCTCCTATTTATTAGTTATTGTTTTACCATTTGTTTTACCATTGAACTATTGAATATTATTTGCATTTTTTGTCAGTTTAATTTTAATATATATGATTGGCTTGTTTCTTTTTCCTCTTTATAGATACGTGCTTGTTTTTTTTTTCTTCTGTGACTTCAAAGAGACTGCACACGAGCTGAAGATAAGAATGGTCAACAAATGTAGTGTGATAAACAACCAAAAAAAAAAAATACGAGACGAAACCACCAACTAGAGTAAGTTTCAGTTCTTTTCTTTTTGTTCCATTTTTTTCCGTGTGTGTATGTATGTTTGCATTTAGCGTGAGATTACTGACATTACCAATATGATTAGTTTTGTTTTATGTGTTTTTTTTTCTTCTTTTTGTTTGCTCTCGTTCTGTTATGTTCTACGGTTCGGTACGGTTGTGTTTACGTTTTGTTTTCTTGAATTAGGGGAAAAATCTACTACAATTACATACAGATTATTGAGATGTGTTATTTTAATTTGTTTTGTTATGTTTAGCCAGTTGTTTTCCTTTTTTGTTCGTTTCCGCTAACTGCTCGCACGACCATTCGGAGCACGTACGAAGCTATCTATATTCCCAATATTATCCATAAACTTGCACTGTTTTGCTCTCATCAGCACACAGCTAACCGACTGAAGCAGCTTGTGTTGTGTGTGTTTTTTTTCTTGAGTAGTTTTAAATTTATTTATTTAATTTTCATTTTGTTTCCACCACTACTTGTCATGCTGGTTTTACTCTCGGGATATGAATCGTATTATCGTTTGTTTAGCATTAGCTTACTCCTTTGCAATAAGTACTGTATGTTTCAAAGTGTTATGTGTAGGTGTATAAATGTTCGTTTTCTTTTTTTGGTTTTTGCTATTATTTAACATCGCAATACAGTTCTAAGAAGCAAAAACACAATGTAAATATCAAATGAATGCCTTTTTAAAACACTTGGAGCACATTAAACAAAGTCACATTTGTACGTTTAATGCACGTCGCAGTAGGAGTCACATGAAGAAGAAAAATTTATTATTCTAAAACAACCAACAGCAGCAGTTAAGATCAAAAGTGAGAAAGTAGAAAAGGAGCGATAATTCGCTTCAAAGACTTCAATTTTCAATCAATCAGTCAATGAAAGTAATGAAATGTGGGAAAACGCTAAATTTCTATTTATCAAACGAAAAATATAAATTCTATCGTCAACATCACGCAAAACAACCCGTTTACACAGCGGAGGCAAAACCGAATTGTCATTTGCAAAGGCAAAAATGGGAGAAATGGTGTTAATTAGGGGGACGATGAAGTTCAAAACTTGTTTGTTTTTAAAATTTATCTCACCATCCTCACTAGGCTACTGCTTAACATCTGGAGTCGTTCAATCGTTATGATTTTTCCTTTGTAAGTGTGTATGTAAGAATTTGTTTTGAATGATTTATATTCTTTTCTTCCCTTTCTTTATCTCTCGCTCTCTTTCCCCTTTTTTCTTTTGTAATGTGTAAAAATTTGTTGGGCTTCATTTATTATCAATAGTTTATCAAATTTGAAAATCCTAGTTTTTTTGTTTGTTTTTTTTTTTTTGTTTTTGTTTCTTCATTTGTATCTGACGGCTTTGTTACTTTTCTTTTTTTTTACTCATTTCTTTTCCTGTTTTTTTGTTTGTTTGTTTGTTTGTAATATTCCATACCGCCCGACCATTCGACATATGTGTATATATATATTTTTTTTTGTTATGTATATTATATAAATATAGAAAAACACACACACAGTACTTTTTTTTTGTTTCTCCTTCTTTTGTGTATTCCTTCTCCTAACCGACCATTTTTTGTATCTTTAGTATCATCTCTTCTGCTTTCTCTTGTTTTCCGCTCTTGTTTCAATTTTGATTTTCTCCTACATATCCACCATTTTCCAAGATATAGTGGTTAGGTTTAGTACGATGCTACTATTATTAAACATCGTTCCACTATTTCAGCATTTTCTCTGCTTCTTAAAAATTGTTCAGACTTTTCATGAGCATACAAAGAAAGCTTCCTTAGTTTCGTGTACTTTGCAGAGAAAGCCAAGTAAAAGATGGGGTCCTTTTCCGTCCACCTTTTCCGTTCGATGGTTGGGTCAATCTTCTTTGTTGTTGCGTTTTAGTAAATACAGCCGGAAGTAGAGCAGAGCAGTTTACAAAAACCACCAAAGCGTCCACGCAAGGGCGCATTGTTGCAAAACATCCGCAAGCGAGAGAGAGAATTAAATGGATTTTGTTTGGTGGGATTTTGTTCCAATGTTTCAGCCCCCTTCGCCTTCCGCCAAATGTCGCCCACCCTCTTCTCGTCCGTCCTTCTTTCGGTGGAGAGTGGGTAGTACATTTGTCCGACGGTGTGTGTGCTCTCTTTCATCTCGCCATATTGGGCTACCTTCTACAATGGTGGAAGGTATTCACCCCCAAAGTTAATAAGGCTAAAGGGAAAAATGTGAAGGAAACGATGAAAATACGTCTTTGAAGTACGATTTATCGTTCCTTTTGTTCCCAAAAACTCACACACACGCGCGCGCCAACAACAATCAGCGGATGATAGATTTGTCTTGTTTAATTGTTCTCTCTTTTGCTCTGTTTCACTTGTCACATTCCTCTGTGCAACCATCTTTGTGTCGGAAAATCACCCCCGGGGTGGAAATATAAGCGGTTAGAAGAGAAGTGATTTTGTAAAATTTGATGTATTGTTGTTTTGTGATTTTATTTTTGTTTTGTCACGTTTTGTTTTGTTTTTTTTTTTATTGATTAATTTGTTAATAACTACTACAGACACATACATATACTTTTTTTAAGTTTTGTTTTGGTATTTTTGTAATATTGTTGAGTAATTTTCTTCTGTATTTTTAAATGCCGCTTTTCGGTTTGCATTTTTACTTGATTCGTCACACGTGGCTTTTTGTTTCTGCATTCTTTCCTCTTTTGCCTTTCGTATTTATAAGAGCAATAACAATTAGAGTTTTCTGGTTTCATTTGTTGTGTTTTTGTTTTCTTTCTAAACTTTCATCTCACAATATCCTCGGGTCTGGAAACCTGAGACGGGACATGTTTAGCTGGGTGGTTTGTGTGTGTGTGTGGAGAGTGTATAAATTTCAGTATAATTCTCTTTATTTCCATTGTGGTGTATTTGTGTGTAGGTGTGAGTTGGCTATAATTTTACTATTTTATTAGCGCTGAATTGTTAATCCAACTGCTGTTACACATTATGGGGGGTGGCCCGGGAAGGGGGTTACGTTAAACAAAGGGAAATACTTTGCAATTACTTTATAATGTTCAGTTTGAAGAGATGTTTGGTTTAATTTTCTCACACCTTCAAAGGAGGGTTCTCTCTAGTAAATGAGTACTTGCATCAGGCTGGAGGGCTCTTGCTAATTGATATTTTCTCCACGGTATTTTATTTTCTTTTTTCTTTTGATATTGATTTATTTGTATTAACTCCACTACACACCGCTGCACAAACCAGACGTAGATAATAGTGCGGTAGAAATCCAGAAGTTAAGACAAAACCGGAAAACATCAACCAGAAAAACAAAACGCATAAGGGAAAACGAAACGAATGTAAATCCTAAACAGCAAATAAAATATCAAAAGAAAATCGAACAAGAAGAAAAATCGAACGAAACACCTAAAAAATAGAAAACAACAAAGACATACATAGCATACAAACAAAACAATAAAAATCATTTCGGTAAATAAAAACATAGTAAAATAAATACAAAAACAAGACAAAAAGTAAATTTGTTATTTTGCACATTTTTTTGTTCATGTGGGATTTTATTTTTTCTTCAAAAAAACAACTTCTACGACTATTGGATGTCTTAAAAACAAAAGACAGTGAGATCACAAATAATAAAAAAAACAGAAAAGAACTTGCAGAAGAAAACGGGAAAGGTTACTAACGCATAAGTTAAAAACAAATTATAATAATAATAATAGAGTAGCGGTAGAGGGTAGGTAGTAATAAAAAAAGGAGAAAGATATTTTTATCCTTAATTCGTAAATTCAAATATCACAAATGAAACGGTTTTATCCTTATTTTTTCCTTTTCACATTGTATCTTCTTTCCATCCAGTACCAGCTATACGCACACATTCATTTTTTTCGCCTCTGTCTCTGCTTTAAACTTCGTTTTTTTGTTACTTTTTCTCAGGCGTGCAATATGCGCCACCATATCCGTTTCCTGCTTTTATCTTTCTCTCGTTTTCTTCTGCTCTCCTTTTTCGTTCACAACGGGATATTTTTGATATCCTTTTCCATTTTTCTCCTGCAATTCTTTTCCACGCGCTTATCATATTATCATCTCTCTTGCTTCGTTTTGTGTATTACGTTCACACATATTCTTATCTTATCTTGCTCGTGTGTTTTGTCTCCATTAACTTACGCTTCATTTTTGTTTTGTTTTCACTTCTTTTTTGTTATTTTACGTGTTTTGTTTTATTTCACTTTGTTTCGCCACTTTTAACGCAGCCGAAGTATTCGAATCGAATAATTGTACACAACGTAACAAACCCGACCGGTTGCTGGTTTACGCGTTTCTAATTTGTGTGACCTGCGTGTGTAGCATATTTCTTTTTGTTTTGTTTTTTAGACAAAAGAGACATAAAGGAAAAACATTTTCAAAAAATATCCTCCTTTCCAATGCTTAAGCTTAAGATCAATGATTTGTTTTCTTGTTTCAAAAACAAACGAACAGGAGGAAAAGAGCTACCTCGCTAGAAAGGAATCGGCACTACACACCATTTAGTTTTGTTTTTGTTTTGCTGCTCGTAAGGGAGCATTTCGCTGTGTGTATGAATGTGTTCAGGTGTCTTAGTGTTGCGTGTAGGCGATGTGAACTGTACTGTAATTGTATGTATCCTCATCCTAACTGCTTGTTCTCCTTTCCATCCCTTTACTCACAAATGCTTTATTATCGGCTTTCCTGACTTCCACGGCCTTACCCTCTATATGCAAATTCAACACGACCTCCACGACCACTCCTCGCGCCGTCGTGTCTCCCCGCTCTTTCTACACGCGTAAAAAAACTGTATGTGTGTTTATGTGTGTGTTTGTGTTTGCTTATCATGTTAATTCCGTACCATGTTTTTTTCTGCATTTTCTGTTTGTTATTGAATTTTGTTCCGTTTTGCAATGTTAATTTTAATTTCTTTTTTTTTTGTTCTTTTTCGATACCATTTTTCCTTCTTTCACTTCCAATTGTTACATATTTCTAATTCAAATTTAAACATGCACCTTCTTTTCTCTAACGTCCCTATCGCTTTTTGCCCATTTTGATTTTTGTCCATTGTTTATCCACAACAATGGCGGGGTTCTTTACACCAGGGTGATCGATCAACTGTCGGGTTGCAAAGCTCTGTCTGCTTAGTTTCTCTGTTTCACCGGGAAAAGAAGTAGGAACTACGCAAAGGTCCAATCATTCCGAAACATTTCAAGAAAAAAAACAAGATTTGTTAAACGTCTCACAGCTTGCTTTCTCTGTTTGGTTTTCCTTTTGTTTTGTACTAGGCAGAAAGAGAGAGTGAGAGTGAATTTTCACCACAAAAAGTATATCTAAACATTATTTAAAAAAAAACTGCCATGCGGTAAAGGCGTATAGTAATGTCCCTTCCCTCATTAATACACACAAGGATCAAGTAATTAATTAAAAGGAATGACACATTCCTCAAGAAAAAAAAACGGTTCCACAAAACAATAACATTTAACAGAAAAGTTCGAAAACGATGTGAGCGAAACAACCATGCTTCACATTTTTCATTTTAACCTTACAATTAATTTGTATCGCGGGGCGCGGTGTGTGTATATTGTGTGTGTTGTTTTGAAATTGATTCCATTGTATCGTTTTCCAACTTCCAATTCTCTTATTCGTTCGTTACGTTATAATTCAATGTTTCTTCTATTGTTTTTTTTATATTATTCGATATTAGTAAGACAAATGATATTTTTTCAGCTTTTTTTCTGTAATTTGTGTTTTTCTGTTGCTGTTTGTTATTAATGAATGCATGAAAATGCTTATCACATACACACACATATACGCACAAACACACGCGCAAATGCTTTCGTTGCTTCTGTCCTTCTCATCCGTTTTTCTCTGTCGTTCGTCTTCCTGTTGCCTCACATCTCAATTGATGCGATTGAACGGGTTTCTTATCATAATAATTCTTGTCCATTATTTGTTGGATGTAAAAAAAATTTGAAAATCCTAAAACCTTCCTCTCCTCTGCCTCCCTTTCGATTCCCTTCCCCTCTACCCCTCCTTCGTTTGCTGTAGTTATGTGAGATTGTGTGGAATCTGTCCACTAATTCGAAATTCATACACGCCTTAATACACCTGTGTTTCTTTTTTGCACGTGGAACAAAGGTTCGAGGGTAAATGAAATTAACCAAAACCCCTTACCACGCGCATACTTGCAATTGAATTTGTTTTGTACATGCCTACAATATATTTAAAGAAAAACTCAACAAACTCCCTTTTTTTGTTTTCATACGCTTCTTCCTACGATTCCTAAACTTTGTTTGTTTTTTTTTGCCTGTTTTCTTCCTCTTCCTGCCGTTACTTATGTTTCTCGCCCATGAGCGTGAGAACATACAAACAAAAAAAAAAGGAAACGATCACTTGACTGTATGGATCATCCTTCCCGTTACGCGGTGGAAAATAAGGAGAACCCCCTGGGTTCTCATCCCTCACCCTTGGTGGTGTTTGGATAAAGGAGGATGTGTTCCGCGTAATATGTAGGAGGAAAATTGGAAAATCACTAGGAAATCATCACAATTAATCGTTCACAATTAGACGAGTGTTGCAGATTTAAAATATTCAACCAACCCACCAGCCGTAACCAGCAAACAACACACAGCGCCAGCACACACACACGGGGGTTCTTCTCGACATGGGATATATCCTTTTAGTAATATAAGCAAACACACAGCACGTGGACAAATGAAGAAGAAAAAACAAAAATACTTTTTAAAAATACCCACAAACCAAATTAAATAATTGAATGTAGCAGCTAGGGGGGTACAATTTCCTCATCAAAAAGGTTGACGATTCGTCGGGATTGTTGTGCACAAACTTCAAACATATTTTTTGAAGGTAAACGCACAAAAGCAAAACAAAACCCTCCATTCAACCATACAATTGTGATGGTTTATTTGTTTGCAATAAAAGGAAAATAAAAAAAACGCTTTAAAAAACTTAGAAAACTAACAAAAATAAAAACAAATCGATGGAGTACCAGGGCACGGTTCATATGATTTGTAATCGCAATCTGCACAACATGAGAGGTACAAAGAAGAATTTGTTTAACTTAATTCTTTTGTTTGACCAAGCAAAAAAAAAAAGAACGACAAGTGAAATAAAAATAATATAAAGATGTATGAACATCTTCATAGAAGGGAAAAACTGATTTTCTTACCAAATTTCTTCACGGTATTAGTGATGGTCGAATAACTGCCTTGTCCAAGGGTTGTGTGTTGACTTATAAAACCCTATTTTGATGATATCCTCTCACCCAATCGATGTATGTGTGTGAATTTGTGTGCGTGTGTTGTGTTGTTTAGCTACGTTTGGTTTTGGTTTTATAAAAATTTGTTTGCTGTCCTACTATATCATCTTAATTAGCTCTTGTATTGCAATGCCTGATTGTGTGTTTTGTTGTTGTGTTATTATGCTTACATATTAAGGATGTGTGTGTTTGTGTATGTGTGTTTTTATGTTTTGTTTTCTTATCCGATTGGCTTCTAACCTGCTCTCTTTTAATAAATTCCTTCTTCGTCGTTTTCCGTTTGTTGTTGTTCATACTTATAGCATTTCAGCATTCCTTTGTTTTGTTGTTTTACACATTAATCATCACTTGGGTTTTTTTTCTCTTTTTTGTTTCGCTTCACCTATTCTTCTTCACCGCTTGCCTACCTTCATCGCGCTTCCCCTTTCCTATATTGTTTCGCAACATCGGAAAATGGAGCAAGAACATTTACCAAACATTGTGTTTGCTGTTGTCTCATCCACAACGTGCGTGCCTCATTTTTAAATATTTATAAAATACTTAAAAAGTAGTTGTTTTGTGTTACTTTTCTTGTTTTGTTTTCTTTTTCGTTTCCATCATCTTCTTACGCAAAAAAAACATTTGTCTCCTGCTCTTACGCACTTATCCGTAAAACGATGCAGACACAGTTGCATCTTCTCCCGCTGCATTTTGTTTTTCTCTTCTTCGCTTCACTCCTCTAACCCTCATTTTTGCATAATAGTGGGTTCTCGCTCGCCTATAACATATTATAGTGCAATTTGTTTTTGTTGCTTTCGTTTGTTTTCCTTCTTTACCATTTTCCTTTTTTCGTTTGCCCCCTTGCTTCTATTTGTTTCATATCTCCTTGCTTAAGAGTAAGGGAACAAATGAGGAAAAACAAAAAAATTGATGAAAATCCGCATCCTACCTTTGCTGCTCCTATAAAACGCACACTCACACCACAGCACAAGTGTCCGGCAACATTCGCTTCTCGTCGGGGTTTTTTGTTGGGCTTGGGTCGCGCGCTCTGCTGAACGGGTGGTCCAGTAAAAAGGGTTGACGACACAGACACACAGCCACACACACGCTCATCCAACACAAACACCCAAATGGGCAGTTGCCATTGTTGATGATGGGTGCTGGGAGCGGATGATGATGCTGCAACAAACCCATGACCAGAAGGAGGACGATCACACGATCATTAAAGATGATCCCCGACTGCTGCTGCTGGATGATTACACATGATGACTCTGTAGCTCTCTCTCTCTCTCTCTTCTGCTGCTGCTGAATACGTGCTGATCCTTCCAAATGGTTCGGGTGGACGCATGAAGGATGGTGTGCACTCCACAGTGATGGTTGATTATTCCCACACATAACACACACCAAGCGTGGTGTGGTTAATGGTGGCTGCTGATTATCGAATGCACAACAACCGCGCGATCAAAATGTCGGCACATACACACACACACCACATTTGCGGGAAATCTTCTTCATTTTCTTCTTATTCGTTTCGATGAAACTGTCCACATTTCGTACTTTCAAACTGCAACTTACATTTGCATATTTTTTTTTTATTTCGATGGCCATTTGTTTTCTTCTCTTCTGCTCCATTTGGATGGGAGGCACAAACAAACATAACGATTCGAGCGCATAATCACATAATCACAGTTCGGGGGGAGGTTTTGTGGAGTGTGGGAGGGACCTCAAACTTTCCCTCCCAAAAATCGAGCAATCGTCCACGGATAATCACAGATTGCACCAAACATCACGCACACCAACCTCAGCAGGACTGGCTCACACTCACTGGGGGAGTGATAAAAAGTCCTCGCTGCACTGGTTTCACGCACACGGGGACACGGCACACAGAATGCATTTTTGTATCGCACACATTCACTTCCGGTTCGTAGGCGGAATTCCGGTGGTGGGGCCGGGGCTGGTATGGGTGGTATGTTTCCTCTTGTCGTTCCTTGGGCACACGCGCCTGAGCGTCACGCTGAGCCCACAGCCTTCGGTTGGGAAGGCGATGTTGCGGGAGGGTGTGCGGTGGGTGGTGAGAAACACACACTCGCCTGATGAGCGTTTGATTTTTGTTTTATCCCCCTCCGATTTAGGCACTCAACCCCGTAACGGAGGGTTGCGTGTCAGGGAAGGGTGGTTGGGGATGGTGGGGAGGGTGAGGGAGTGGTTGGAGTTGAAATGTTGTTTAGTCGGAATACGCATGGTAGAGTTTGTTCTTTGTCAGCCGGAACTCCGGACTGATCATGATTGTACTGCCACGAGCCAAATTTCTAAAGAGAAAGAAGAGAGTAGAAGAAAGAGGGGTAAAAAGAGAACAAAAAATATGTAAGTATTTATGTGACACAAAAAAACGGTTTAAGTAAAGCAATTTTAATAGAAACACAAAAAAACTAACCGCACAATTGAGCGAAAGTTGATAACAAAAGTTGAACAATGGAGTCGGTACTTACTTCAAAAATTGTGGCAAAATCGAGGTCCATCCTCTTCGGTCCTGTTTGAGCGTAAGGTACAGCTCGAACGTGGACACTGTGTTCGGATCGGTCTTCATGGTCGCAATCCGCCTGTAGAAGGACAAAAAAATTACCAAAAAATGTGTGGATTAGAATCTGGCTGATATTCTGAACGAACGAGGAGGGAAAAATCCGTCAGGAACTGCCACTTACCGTGTGTTATCAGGCTCGTCCTCAAACTCGATATAGATCGTGCAACCTCGGATGCCGCACGGTTCCTTCTCCGACTGCTCGAACATCTCCGTCGATATCCTCGGCAGCAGATCGGCCGGCAGCAACACCTCGGTGCAGGCCAGATGCTGCCGCTTGGCAATGCGCAGCTCACTCTCGAGCCGCTGGGTCAGCTTCTGCAGAGCATCCTCGTGCGGCGAGGCAGTCAGCGCTATCGTCGCCGGCTCCAGTGGATACTGGTTCTCGCTGTAGTACTGCTGCTGCTGCTGATGCTGACGCTGCAACAGCTGCTGTTGCTGTTGCTGCTGCTGCTGCAGTTGCTGCTGCTGCTGATGATGCTGCAGCTGGCTCTGGTGGGAAGCGTTACTATGGTGGTGATGATGATGATGATGGTGATGATGGCTACTGCTATTGTGATGACTGCGCTGCAGCTGCTGCTGACTTTGAGACTGTTGCTGCTGCTGCTGACTTGCGGCCTGTTGCTGCTGCAACTGCTGTTGCTGCTGCGGCTGGCTCTGATGGCGTTGGCTTTGATTAGAATTTTTGTTGCTATTGGCCGGGATTGGCATCAACGGTGTACGGAAATCTGTCGAGCGGAAAAAAAATCGGAGCGAGAAAAATATTTATCAGTCAAAGGATAACATTTCTGTCGCATTAATAGTAAAATTTTACATTTTCACAGCTCACAAAACTTAAACTAGCCGGGGTGAGGGTGTGGAAAAACAAACAAACGAGAACAATTAAAATTCCCTTCCTACATTTGTGTGGGGCCACGTCAGAATCGATTTTTCCCATTTCTGTGTGCAATCTAGGTGGAGAGTTAGGGAGAACTAGAGGAAAGATGAAGAGTGAATTTTCTCTCCATGTCCGGAATGAGCATCGATTTTTCTTTTTTTTTTTGACGAACTCACACAGTAACACCAACCGGGCTCAGCTGGAGGTTTTGCCATCGTCATCTCTTCCAATGGAACGAGATTTCCGGGATTTTCCTCTCCCGGGTTTGTGTGTGTGTGTACCCCTGGAAAGGGGTAAGCAAATGGGAAGAAGGAGAAAAATAGCTCCAAAAGAAAATTTGCCAAAGCTTACGAAAACTATGTACTAGAGAAAATGAGCGAGCGAGCGAAAGAGAGAGAGAGCGAAAGAAAGAAAAGCCCCAATAACGCTCCGGCTCTTTCGTACATCTCTTTTCCATGTTCGAAAGAGTGTGGGGACTCGGTAAAGTGAAAACGAAACCGTTTTCTATCGATCGACAAGACCGCGAGTTGTTCAGGGTACAGCAGGGGAAAAAAAAAACTTATGTGGAGCACAAACAGCTGTTCGTCTTGCAGGGTTTGCCCTCTCTCACTTTTTTCACTTCGGGTTTTTCCTCTCTTCTTTCGTTGAGGTTTGAAAAGGCGAAAAACTTTTCAAACCTTCCGCTCTCACATGGAATATACAATTTTTGGAAAGAAAATCGATCTTGGTAGGCACAAAAAGAGGAGCTAGTCGGAAAGAAATGTAAGCAAAATTGTTGAAAAATCGATCGTGTGTCTGTGTGTTCCTCATGGAACGGTAGCCGGAAAAGCAAATCGGGAAAACTATTCTTCTTTTAGCGCAGATACCTACTGATGTACATTCGAATGCCGTGGAACGTTTTACTTCCAATTTCACACGCAGCAAACACACACACGCGGCAGCACCACACAGAAACGCTTTTCACCAGTAAACGAACAAAACACTGCACGCACACGGGCACAAGGCGTTGGGGACCGGTTTGAATTGGAAAAAAAGCAACTCAATTGGAAAAACTAGCAAACCAGCTACTTAAGAACTTGGGAAAACTTCACCGCATTATCAACACGGATGCAATGAAAAAGTAGAAAAAACACGAAACTAATTGCAAACCAAACTAATGCCGAAGGTGCGAGTCGTGGAAAATTTTCGCAGTGGAAAAATGTTGGAAAAACTATCACTCGCTTCTGGTTCGAAAAAAAAAACATCTAAAACCACAGGCACATATTAACAGCAGCAACCACAAACACACACACGCACGCATACACAAGTCCGAAAAAAGGGGGGTCGAAAGAGAAGAGCGCGCCGCGTGTGTTGCCCGTCCGACGGTTCGAAAGCGAGTGACACAAGAAGTGAGTGGGGTTTGGATGAGGTGAAGAAGTGACGTACGGCAGGCAGCGAGCAGAAGGGAACCGACCACCGAACACTGTGAGAGAACGAGCAGGAATGAATGCGCTGTTGCGAGAGTAAGAACGAGAGCGAAAAGAGCACAAAGTAACGGCACACTACTGCTGTTTTATGAAACACACACACACGCACATACACAACCTCTCCCGATCAGCTGTTCGGGCCTTCGGCAATGGAAAGAAGGGGAGAGAAAGATAGTGAGAGTAAAGTGAACGAGAGACAATTACTTGTAAGCGTTCTTCTTCTCACTCACTCTCCAGTTGGTTTGCGGCACGCTCGCATTGCGTACTGGCTGGTGGGTGGGAGAGTTCGCTCTCGCTCATCCCCATACGCTACTGCCATCTCAGCTGCTTCGCGAGAAACCAGCTGGTTTTGCCGGTTCGGTGCACTATCCCGTTCTGCCGTACGGCTGCGAGTAGCACTGTTTCGCTCTCGCGCACACACAATCAACCAACCCGGTTAGGAAACTTGTGCACTTAGCAACAGTGAACACGTTCGAAACCGAACGAACATGAACACGGGTTTGCCGTGTAGCTGTTTTTTTTTCTTCTGTTTCCTTTGCTATCTATCTCGCAATTTTCCTTCCGTTTTCCTGCTCACGCGATTTGATGGTGCGTGCAACATAAAATTCACGCTTTAGCACGTGTGCCCCGGGCAGGATTTAAAGCATGTGATTAAGTGCAGGGTAAAGCGGTTTTGTGGGTTGTTGGGCAAGAAACTTGCAACAACAACGAAAAAAAATACCCCATTCAAGAAGGGCTGTCAAAAAAGTGCGTATGTGACACATTTGACAGTATATTATTTGCAAACAGAGAGAAAGAGAGAACGACGATTTTTGACGTGGTTTTTCTCGCTGAAGATGGCACTTCAAGCGATTAAAAAGTTTTGGAGGATAAAATGATGAAATAATGTAAGAACACTTACCGTTGACTTTGGTCGATCCCAGGTAGCCCAGCTGGCCCGGATACGGCGGCACAGAGATGAGTTCCATTTTCAGAAACTCTTCAACCAATTCGTCGATTGCAGCGTAATTCGCACTCATAAATCGAACCGGTTACGTGCGTGGGAAAATGGGGATAGTGTATGTGTGTGTGTGCGAGTGATGAAGAGACACAGAGAGAGCGAGCGGTGGGGTTTTGGTCGAGTTTTTCCGTTCCCCTTTTTTTGCTGTGGAAACCGGAAAAAGCACGATGAAAAGCTAACGCTCGAAGCAAAAGCTCGCTCAAACGCACACACGCAACTGCACTGCACTGAACAAACTTTTCACTGCTCACGCACGGCCGCAATTTTCCCTTTTTTGTTTGGTGGAAGGAAAATTCTCACTGTTTTCACACGTCAACGGCGAGATGATGATACGGCTTAGTGGATGATTCCGTGTTCTTTTCCCGTACCGCGGGGGGTGGTGTGATGTAGTTTCGCTCCGGTTGTTGGCGTTTTCCGCTTCCTTTAGTTATTGTGGCTCTCTTCTAATAATTCTATTTGAACTTGTCAGCTTTGCTCTTCGTTTTGTTTGGTACGCCTTAACGAGTAATCGATTAATAGTAGACTTAGAATTGTAGTCGGCTTTGCGTTATGCGTTTTTTCTTTGTTCTGCCCTTTCTGGGTGCAAAAAACAACCTAATAAAACCAAACGCTTTTCCAAGACTCTCGCTGGGATGTGAATGAAATGGGAAATACTTTTGTTTGCCCAGAATGTTTTCCCCTGTTTTGCTGGGTGTTGCGTTTTGCTCTGCTTTTCTGCTGAGTTGAATCCGAAACGTTTGGCGTAGAGCTCGTCGTACTTAAACGCGTACCTTACTAACTTTAAAATGTATTATTTGTAATTTCACAGCACTTGATTATCACTTGGATTCGTCGCCGCTTTCCTCTACTGCCGACTTCCGTATCGTGTGCATGTATGTGTTGGGTGAATTTTTCCTTCGCTGCACACAGCACACACACCCGACAGCGCACTTCGCAAACTAGAGACACACTCGCGCGGTGGAAAGGAAAAATCACAATTTTCCAGCACTTCTCTTGCGCTTTCGCCGCTGTACCGTGTTGTGTCCCTGTACCTGACAAACGTCAAACATGAAGGAAAACGCTCTGGCACCTCTGTTTGTTGTGTATTGGGGAGGAAGTAAGTGAGAAAATCAATTTTCCTTCATTTGCAACACGATTCGCGTTTTCCTCCAGGCGTTTCGCTATGTTATGGCTGGTAATTTTTGCGCACACATACACCGGTAGTTTTTCTCTTCGTTTTAGATTAATTTTCTGCTGTGGTGACCGGGTTCGTTACTTCTGTTCTGTTCTCTGTTTTATAGCTTAATGTTTTACACCGCTCTATACGCACACGCATTAATGTCACTTGTGATAGGCGCGTTTGCTTTATGCCTTTTCGCTGCGTTGAACAGTTTGCCTTGATTTGCGAGAAGACTCGAGGACTTTACTCTTCGTTCGCCTTTGCGAAACGCTTGATTTCATGTAACGAGAGGATGTTGCTTGATCAATTGAAAGAAACTAAGTAATTCCCGGCCGGCGACCGAGCCCCCTATTTATAATCTACACCGGTGCGCACGCACACCACCGTACGGCCCGGTCCGAACGCGAACAAAGAAACACCAACACAACCACAGCACACACGTATGCTTGCGCGATGCTCGTGTACACGCACCCCATCGCAAAACCCGAACCGTGGCTGTATATACATGTGCACTGTGCGAACATGCGGTGTGCGGTGTGCGATGGAACACAGCCTTCTCTTTCGCTCGCGCTTCTCACTGTGCGCTGTGCTGTTCGTTTTTTTTCTTCTCTCCTCTATTTTCTAACCCTCAGCACGATAGGAAGCGCAACAGAACCCCACCAAATAGCTCCACAAAGTCGAACAAAGCATGATTGCGGGTGTATGGTGGAACAGGGCAAAATGTGTGTGTGTGTATGTGGATAGGGGTTGGAAAGAAGGGCTGATGGGGGGAACATAAAATCCAGTAACTCTATATACAAGCAGGTTTCCCCGCACGCACGTACGCTTCCCCGCTTTGCCCAACAAATACTCAACACGCATCTCTCACACACAAAGGCAACCAATTCCAGTAGCAATCCGGTCGCAAACGCTTTCTCACTCGCGCACACACAACGCGGCGCATGGTCGCCATTCCATTCTCGCACGCATTTATCCAACCGATGTGTTGGTTAGGCCTTTTAGAAGCACGCGGTTGGTTGGGGAGGGGTAGGCAGGGTGTGAGAACACACCATCCCGTATCTATTTACCCGGTTATGTATACCGAGCGGCAAACAACGACCGATGTGTGCGTGCGTACGTGAAAACCCGAACCCGGTCCGAGCGCGACACGAAGCATCGAACAGCACCGCACGGTGGGATAGCGATGGCCATCATCCGCATCTTCTTCTCATTCGTGTTCCGCCGTTTCTGCTTTGTTCACCTCGCTCGTTCTCACTCTCGCTGCTTCTTTTTGCTTCCGTTTGCTCTGTACGGCCACTACAACACGGTTTGCAGTAGTATTCTTCTTCCGTTGTTTTTTTTTCTACCGTAGTTAGTGAGCCTGTGAGTTTTTTTTTTCACTGGTTCACTTACTACTAAGAATCCTGCATTTTGTTTCCCTTTTCACGGAAAATTCACATTAACGAAAAACCCTTTCAAAATCCGTGCCCCAAAATTGAGCCCAGCGAGAGCAAAACGATGCGTGCGTGAACAAACGGGCAGAAGTAGAATATACGTGTAAAACCCTGTTTTGCTGCGTGCGGTGTGTGCTGCTGTTCAGTTTTCTTCAATCGTCCGAATTTTCCTTCCATTTTCCACACAGAAAAACCAAAACCCAATCTCCTGCGTTCCCCAGCCAAATTGTGCAACGGTGTAATAGGTGTTCCGAAAATGAAGCGAAGTTGAAACGTTTGTTGCATCAGAAACCGTGCGATAATGATGAAAGAAAGGCAGCCGATTTTGTGTGAATTTAGTGCGTGTCGAGGGAGAAAGTGCATCAGAAGCTAAAGTACTGGAATAGGAAAAAATGTTAGGACGAGTGTGATCCTTGTGGAAAGACAAGTGTTTCTAGAGATCGAAAAGTGTTGACAAAAAATCATGAGGAATAGAATGAAAGGAGAAATCTTAAAACAATATCGTGTAACGAAAGGCTTTTTGGACAGGATAGATAATGAGCACTAGTTCACAAATAATGTAAAAAAAATGTTTTTTTTTAGGTTTTTGTGCCTTTCGTGGCACCGTTCCCAACATACACCAATTGATTTATTTGTTTTTGTTTCACTTTTGCACAACGAAGCTAGTTCACCTTTAAAAATGTTAAGGACAAAATTAAATAGCTTACACTTGGCTGATTAAAAGGAAATATTTTGTACGATTTTCAAACAACCTCAAACTCACTAACTGGTTCACAATCGATGCGTTAAGGCTTCGATCACACTGGATAGTACTGAGAAGTAATTAGCTTCGAAAGCCCATTGCCAGCAGATTCCAACACCTACAAACGAGACCACTTTTTTGCTTTCTTTGGTCCGACTAAACGCCGACACGGAACGGAACAAAAGGAAGTATTTTTAAAACGCTTTTTTTGTATGCGTTGTATTATTAGCTTAGAACAAGAAAACGGATATCAGGAAATCCAATCAAGGAAGAAAAACCAAAATCACCTGATCTCGGGAACGCTTTCTCCCGGTTGGTCAAAAACCGATCGTACGATCGTACGCTTAAGTACAGTGTCCAGTGTATTAGTACACGCAGAAACGCACTATTACACTAGTTTTGGTTCCATAATTAGGCTGTCGAGCCTAGGAAATGGTGCGTTTATTATCAATATCCAAATAAAGGCCTCTTTTGAAAGCTATTTTTAGACAGACGAGTTGAATGTTATTTGATGGGAAAGCCAGGATAGTGGACACATTTCTAATTTACGTTTCAAAGCAATTTTTTTTTATGAAAAATTGCACTTATCTGATCACGCTTTGCTGTGTGGATGATTTCTGTTCATGACGTCTTTATCGTAGCTCTATTTTTAAAAGCTTAAGAAGTGATCAAATTCAAAACGAAGATAAACTTTTGCTGTAATTTTTTATACCGATTACAAATCGTTCGATAATTTTGTGCTGATGTTTTGCTATTGGTTAAATCGCAAATGTTGTCTGATATGTTATCAGCATTTTATAGAGCACGTTTCCGTCACGCGATTTTTATTTTTCCGCATTAGAAAAAGGTATTATAAAGTTTGATAACATTTTCTTCTTTGTGAGATTTTTAAATACAGTGAGGTTTTTTATTTATTTCTACCCTTCACGGTATATTTACCGGCTGTGCAAAAGGAAATTGGACACTTTTTAGGGTGGAAATTTCCGGAATAATGTTTTTTTTACCCCTCGTTTTTTTTCGCTTACTCATATTCATGAAGGTAGAACGATTTTACACTTATTTAACGATCCTCCAGAAGATGAAGAGTGTTGTGTTCGTGTCTACACTTTTCTGCCCTGTGCCTAATTTTATGAGGCGAAAATTGGGCTTAAAGATGAAATGAGTTTTTTGGCAAGAAAAAAAGCATAGAAAATACACACACGTACATATTCATTTTAGCTAATCGAATCGGTGACAATAAAATTAGGAGAAACTGCCGAAAGATGAGATGAACATAATCATAATGATGGTGATGATGATGAAGACGATTATGGGTGCAATAATAGTAAGAGGAAAAGGTTGGTTAAGACTCAGGCGTTCAGGATTCCTTTCGAGGCGCCCCGTGCAATAAACTTCGCCAGCTTTTGTGACCAAGGAATGGAACGTAGAAAAGGAATGGTAGGAACGCGGTCGACTGTCGTGGAGAAGAAATAAAAACGGCCACCACAATTAAACAAACTTTAAGATAGCGCGTCCATGAAGAATATGGTGTCCGTATGTGCTCTTCTCTGTTTTTTTGATACCTGTCTACCCACAAAAAATACACAAAGTACAAAAAATAAAGAAAAAACACCGACAAACGAAAAAGTGAACATTTGAAGTGTTTTATCTTCGCTAGTTTGATTGATTGTTAGTTTTTCGATCCTTTTTACAAAGTGTTCAAGTATTCCTAAAAGTTTCAAAAAGGTTAGCTGCTAGCGAAAGAAATATTGTTAAGGAAAGCACAAGAAAGGTTTTGTAGTGTTTCAAATATTCAGGATTAAGTACTTTTGTTAAATCAGGTGAAATGTTAGATATTTTAAAAAATGAAATTATTATAACAGTTAAAAGAAGCAAATTTTAAAAGGAAAAAATAAAAAAGCAAAGCCAATAAACCAAAAATTAGTTCTATTAGTCGAACAAATAGAAAAAAGTGCCTCAAGTGATGTACATAACATTATCGATTTTCTGATGCAACAAACTTCAACAAACACACAGCTATCAAATCGTGCTTCTCCGTTCCAACCTCCACCCCCTGCATCCACACCCACATTCCTGTACAATTTGCCGGAAAAATGTGGACCTTTAAGAAAACAGCTGAACACAAACACACACCCTTACAGCAAAACGAAAATGACCATGAAAATGATTTCTTTCTCCGAAGAAGAAAAACACCAACCAAGAAAGAAAAATCCTTCTTCTTCTTTATCGTATCGAATTTATGGGCTACATTGTTTCAGGTTTTTTTTGGGGGGATTGTGGAGTATTGGGTTCAAATCTTGATGTCGTCCCGGGAGCGCAAGAATGACAAGAGGAGATTCCACCGAAACCCGTTGGACGTATCAAACCCATAGAATGGTTGTGCCTTTTAGTTTCTTCCCTGTTCGATCGATTTTCTTATGATGCAACAGCTAAGCGCACTTAATGGAACACTTTTGCCATTAACTATACGTGGGGGGGTTTTTTTACAACCCTCTCAACCCCCTATCCCAACCCCCGAATGTGCACAAAAGCACACACACACACACACATTTGACAAGCATTTTTTCGGTTTGTAACTGTTTTTCTGAATGTTACCTCTCGCAATGGTTTCACAGCTGGGTTCGGTTTGCTGGTGATGCAGCTGATGAAACACCAGGCCACTACGCGGTACGCGGATCGGTTACGATGTTCCGGTTTGTTGAATCCGGAATGGTCAAACGAGAAGTGGTGCGCGCAAAAAGGGAGGAAAATGAAGGGGGAAAGAAAGGAAAAACAGGGGCCATTCGCGTGGCTACGTGACCGTAACGCACGAATAAAACTATTCGTGGTTTTAATGCGTGTTTTTGTGTGTTGCCTACTGGCCTGCTAGTTACTTCCCTGGTAGTTGATGGTAAAATGAAGACACCATAAAAAAATACACGGGCGCAACCAAACATCTTCCTTGTACACAAGTGCCCCGAAGCCCGCGGGCATTGTGGGTGACTCATAAGCCCGGTTGCAGTTGGTGGTGCGTTGCAATCTTTACCACTTCCCCGGCACGGTACGAGATAAGGTTTCGAATTTGAACCGAATTCTCTTGGAAAGGATGGGAATTTACTTTCACCTGCCTCAAAAGAACAGACTCAAGCTATTCCCCATCACCAACTAATTTCACCCACAACACGAACGTGTGGCATATGATTTGGACGAATTTTGTTTTTTTTGGACGAGGAGAAGAAAAACAAAACCTTTTGTAACGTAATAGTTACGCCTGATGGTCTATCTTTCTTTTCTTTTCAGTAAGAGGGGAAGTAAGATGTTTATTTAATGGAGATTTTCTAACAGACTAAACATGGCTAGACGTTAAATAGTAATCATGGAATTTGTTTGCAGCATTCCATCGTTTTTTTTTCTTTCTTAACTCATCTTCTTCCTGAATGGGTTTAAAGCATAGACGAAAGGCGTAACGGATGCACATAAACCTAATGTAACCTTTACCGTGGGTGCTGCTGATGCTTACTTCCGAGATCGTTCCTTCCAGTGTTAACTGGCCTGTAATGGCGCAAAACATACAAAAAACATGCATACAGAGCACAATAGAAAATGTTTGCTTTGGTGATTTCTCTCTCTTTTTTTGAGCGGTGTATTTATTTATATTGCGTAAGATATGTTTGGTAAAAATCAGTTACTTTATCAGTCTTTTTTGAGAGCCCAATTTCGTTTAAAATTGGTATACTTCTATTAAAAACCCGTGGCTTTTTTTCGTTACATCGCTTTAAGTCGATTCGACAAGATATTTTAATTTTCGAAAACTAGTTTTCTAACTCTTCGAACTAACACACAAATCACAACCGGACTGGATCAGACACTTCTTTAAAAATAATTCTTTGACTTGAATTACCCTTCAAAATAGATATGAACCGATTATAACCTTTAAGATATGAACAGATAGTAACCGACTATATTACTACGACTGGTTTAAAGTCGGAAATCTGGGAGCCTATTTAATGACACAATATATCGCAGATACCATCAAGAACTGTAAATTCAAATCAAAAAATAAAATAAATAGAAAGAACAATTCTCTAACATTTGATTTCACTTCCCCTAAGTAGGAAATTATTTCCTTCGCTAAGTTAATTATTTTATGAACCAATTTAAGAGCAAACTTTGATTGCATTACAAATTTAATTGCAGTCTCGACTTATTTAAATATTATGAGTGACTTTTACTGTTTCTATACCGTAACGTCTGTTCGTAAGAATAATTGAACCTTTTTATATGAGTATTTTTTTCTTTAAATCCAGAAAACCCAATGTCTGTTCAATTTATAACTTAAAAAAATGCCTTTAATCTCATTACCGCTTGCTAGACAAATACCTAATGCCTGAAATATCTCATTTAAATGAGATTGAACATGACAAAAGACCTTCCAATTGGTGTCATTAAACAGAAGGTTAACAGTGAGAGAAACAAATAGATGATACACAAAAAAAAACAAAATAAAACACTAGCAAACCAATAAAGTAATGCTGACAATTAGAACTGCTGTAATGGTACAATGTTACAACTTTGCCGTCAACTTGAATAAAACCCAAAAACCAGATTCCAGCCAGTCCTACTACCTAATGGCGAAAGCCATTAGAAGCCGATCCGCCATCAGACATTAGACGATTGTAATGAGGCGACATTCGGTATGAATGATAGGATAAGGATAGCTATATCCCAGCATTTCGGAAATAGGTTTCCTTTTCCTGATTTCCACACAATCCAGTCATAAAAACCCTTTCGTTTTGAATGTGAGAAAGAGAGTAATAGCTACCACGGAAAGCTGTAAAGGTCCTTCATACAATGTCCTACAAGTTTCTGCTTGAGTCTAGTGAGTTGTCTATCTTTTTGCTAGAAATTATTGGTAGATTCTTAGACATCGATACTGCTGTTCCTTCACACGAAAACGACTACAGGTTGGTTATAAAATTTGGACGAACCTCTCTGTGTTCCTCTGTGTTGCCCCGTTACCTGGCCTTGGTGCATGAAGGTGGAAAATCGAAACACCTTCCACCGTTTACGGGAAAACCCCTTTCTCGTACTTGCCACTTCGGTTCGAATAAAAATACCTTACGGAGCGGATGAATGCACTCGGACAAATAAACTAAATTGTCCCGGTTATAAAAACGTTCCAATAAATTGACTATATTGGTGTTGTTTCTTTTTGTTTTTTGGTTTATATGGTGAAGAACGAGAGTTTTACACGCGGTGTCATGGTTCATCTGTCCGCTTCACAATGTTTTCGGGATGCAACTTATTGGCACCGGAAGTCTGGACACTTTGATAGTAGGTTTTTAAGTACAAGCGAAAAAAACTGGTTCCTTATTGTGGTTAGCTGTATGCGTATCATCAGACTTATCATGGCCGCTGGGTTGCTTTTCTGGGCGCTCTCATTTACTTCGACATCTCTTGCCTTTGCCTTATCAAGAAGGTAAGAAAGATGACGTGCATGCAGGGCAGCACTCTACTACCGCAAAGTCACAAACAGCAAAGATTATTGCATTAAAAATAATTCAAAGTAACAATGACACACCAACATTTAAGGCTCAATTTCGGGCGAGATTTCGTGCGTGCATGTGCCCTATCAACTGGCAAACGTCAAACGTTATATACGGTTCCTTCGCTACCCTGCCTAACACGTCATTCCGAATGAAAGTCGTAAACAGGGTTGCTGCTGCTATCAGTTTATGCGTCTTTTTTTGATGCGCGAAGAAGTCGACCTGAGCACGAGATGTGAGAGCTCGAGTGCTAAAAATGGCTCAGCACATGCGTTCCTGTCGAAGGCGAGCCCTCAAACCAACTTTATCGCGTGTTGCTTATGTTGGTGTAGTTCGCTTTTCGCACTGCTGGTGCTGCTGCTGCTAGCGGATGATCAGCTGTACGGCACACCATCTGCAGAACGGTTTTGTTTCAAGGTGTGTCATCGACGACATCGTCGACAGCCACAAGGCCACACTGTGCGGGGAACGAAACAACACCCATATGGTACAGTACGTATCGTTGAGGGATTACCGGCAGAATGGTCATGGATGATCTTAAACGATCGCGCATTTCCGCTCAAGCATTAGGCCCTGTTTGGAATTAGTTACGGACGTTTTCCCGTTTGAAGTTTCCGGCAAACAAAAACCTCACCTCGCGCTAGGGTCTATTTTATTTCGGGGGAGGAATAAAACCAATGCTTTGATCTACGCTAGTGTCTGGTGTTGCAGTGCGCACACTGTATGCTAATGTTAGTACCTGCCGCTGATGTATCGGCACAATTTTCTTCGTCAAGCACATTCGCTCCATACTAATATACCCATACCATAGTGACTTTTCTCGCCAGCATTAACCACACACACCGGAGGGCCTGTATCGTTCGTTCTCTTTCCTGTTTTCTTTCATCACCGAAAAATCCCTCTGTTCCACAGGCCAGAAGTGTTTTCCCTAAAGGCAGCACAGCTCCGTACCGGTCCCCTTCCCCTCCCTGATCAGAGAAGATACAAACTGAGTTGAATACTGGACGTAGAGGCAAGGGCAGAAGCCGAGACTCGAGACTCAATGAATTTTTCAGTACAGTAATTACCCCGGATCCGTATTCTCCCTTTACGAAGGAGGATGAGAGGGAAACGGAGGGAAACAGAGGGTGCTAGATTGTGTTAGAGAGCTCATTCATTTTCACCAAACTCCGAACGGTTCTGTGAGGACCAGACTCGAAAACCCTGCAATAAGTCCCTGTCCCTACCGCACCGCACCCTTCATACTCCGGGTCTCTGTGTGTGTGTGCGTATGTATGTTTTACATGCTTTTTCCGTGCTGTGCCATCAGAGAAGACCTCGGTTACGGGTCTTTCGTACGCTGTCTGTTTGCCATCCCCGCATGAAGGCAAACGAACGGCAAAGCTGGCACCTTAGCAACAGCGCGTACATGAACATAACCTACTGTTTGCTTTGCAGAGGGCTCTTTAGGCTTGCCGTGTTGCTTTTCGTTCCTTTTTTCTCCACCCTGGGTCACTGTTACCGTGTGTATACTGCTTGTGCGAACCCATTGGAACGATGGAAACGGAACACATTTATAGGCACAGTTTCGTTCATGCAAATACACACGACGCAACGCAATACGTACAATTTTTTTTCCAGAGGACCCTTTTGGACGGTTAAAAACCCCCCAAAACTATCCCTGGGTTTCGGCACAAAAAAATGAAAAGCAAAAAAAATGTGTAAGGAAAGATTTTGATCGATCGGTTTCTGGTTCGCTGCAACTGTGCAACTTCCCGCTGGACGAAACCATCCCAAACGAAAGTCATCCACGGTGTTTGCAGACATACTGGCCATAAATGGACTCACCCATGAGGGTCGTTATCAAGAGGCATGTGCCTATTTGTTGACAAGGTCTCGCCAGAAGACAGACAAACAAACCGTGCTGGATCTAATCAGGGAACTGACTATCAATAATACAATCGAACACTTACGGCAAGGTTTGCAAATGGGTGATAAGACCCAAACCCGTGGTTCGTTTGCGGCCGAACTGAACGCCACGGTACGACAACGCAGAGGAGAGCGGTATAAGCAGCTTAAGGGGAAAGGCTTTAGGCAATGACTTTAGCGTACGAAAACTGCAGCATGGAGATGCATTTTTGGTAACTCATTTCATTACGCAAGTTATCCGGGTGTATGTTACTATCCAGTTACCAGGTACTTGGATTCACTCATTACCAGACCGTATGACGTTAATGAGGGAGTTGTCGAATCATGTGCATTGATACTTAAATCTCTTTTCCCAAGAATTCAGATCACGTTGTTACTGTGGCGATTTTTTCGAGTTTCGAATTTTCTATCTTCAGTAACTTATTTCACTGAGTTTATTTCTACTGGGAAAATCTCTAATGGAACTGTGTATAACCACAACTCGCCCAAACACGGTGACCCTACATGGGAAAGGTGCACCATTTTCTAACTAATTAATTGCAACATTATAGAACCAATGCTCCTTTAAAGCGTTTTCATACTAATCACTAAATAAGATGCATTTGTTCTGCAATGCATTTTGCCAAAGAATTTTACGTTTTATGTTATCAAAAACTGGTAAAAAGTAGGCAGGATTTTACATGCCATAAATGTAAGGAGTGATGTGATCGAGAGGAGCAAATAGTTGTTCAATTGTTTTTTTCTAAACGAGACTTTTTTACATTCGTCTCTCACGCAGGAACGAAGTGTGTGCGAAAGCATGAGATGCGAGAGAATGAGATCGGGCGGCAGCATCGTCAATTATAGTTGTGTAGGTGTGTCGCGTGATAACGAAGCAGAAGAGATCACGATAATGAGAGAAAGAGAAATTGGGATCAGTAGTGATTGGTCAGTGATAGATTAGAGATATCCGGTTACGGTACTTCGGCGTCCCTCCATTATGCATAAAAAAATGGTCAAGAGTTGTTGTTTCTTGCCAAAAAATGATCCTCGATGATCTTATTCCACGAAAAACAATAGTTAGTTCATCAAGTCGTGTGTTAAAGTGGTAAAAACGTGAAGTTTTCTTTCGCACGTGCTCAACTTTTTGCCGGCGTCGGCTTGGGTTTGTGCTAGCGTGTGCAAGTGTTAGTGAAAGAAGAATGTACAAAAGTACAGTACAGTATTGTCTTCTGAACTCTTTTGACAGTTTATAAGTGATCAATGCAGATCAATGCAAACGCAATCATGGGGATCATGGTTAAGCGATAAAAAGATTTATTCCTTCTTACGCTTACTTACGTAGGTAATAATGTACGTTGTTTCGTTGTTATTCCATCATTGAAGTTATCATTGTGGTCAGCGCAGTTTGCTGCACGCTAACGCCGGACGGTACGTGTGTGAGAGAGTGAGAGTGAGCAAATTACTAATCAGTGCGTGTACTGTGCGCGTTCTAAGTTTGCATATTATTTGCGTTTGTGTTTGTGCGGTGCATTTTGGAAACCTGTTTTGCCATAAAATCATTCCATAAACGTGTGGGGTGTTCTTTTTTCTTTAACAACCACCGTGCTAGCTTTAGCTATTTCATAAAATTTGGGATTCATAAAAAATTCGGTACATTTTCGGGAAAAGCGGATCCATTTCTATGTGCACAAAAAAGCGTTGCAATTGTTTTTAATTTTTTTTTATATGAGTAAAAAGTATCTTTTGTGTCAATATCAATGAGCTTATTGGCTATTATTGTATTTTAAAATATATTTTAAAATGAAGCCATTGTAGACGAAAATGGTTTTTAAAATTTGTCACAGATGTTTTGTGAAAATATGTGTGAAAGTCAAAGAAGTGAAAGAAACGTGCAGGTGTGTAAAAGCCTTATGCTTTGGCATTTTTATGCCGCGAAGAAGCAATTTTGTTTTCTGAATTAAATGCTTCTATTTGGTGAAAGTGAAGTGTCCTGTTTAGTGAAAGTAAATTGTTCGAGTGGATAAATTATCGTTTAGCCGGGTAAGTTAATCACATTCAATAAAAAGTATTGAAAGTAAGATAGAAGCAATTTTGGTAGGATAGTTTTTGGCAGCCATCATCCTTCACTGCTGTCAAACTATGTCTCTCCCTCTATCTCTCTCTTGGTGGTGGTGCCATATGTCTTGCATCGGATAGGCGCATGTGTTTTCCCAAAAAACCAAATCCCTGTCCCGGGAATCATTGAATCATCCCGACACTCAAAACACAAAAATGCCCTTTTTTTGTCCCTTCACCCATAACCCTAAATCTTCTCGATTAGGAACCGACCATATCGAAGCCGAAACCCGGACCCGGGTGCCGCAGTGAATATCTAGAAAATATTTCAAATTCCAAACATCAGCACATCAGCTGGGAATAGAGCTCGAGCGAGAACCATAACCTAACCTCAATCAATTCGTGCCCGGTGTTCGATCGTATTACTTTCCGTTCCTTCCAATCGAGCTATCGAAATGCGTATCGAAATGAAGCTTCAAACTTCAAAGGTTTTTCTTATAATTTTGTAAATAAATTTTAATTTACCGAAAAGAACCTCCCAGAACGTCTTTATGAGGTACTTCGTACTGTGCTTCAAGTTCTCTGATCTTTCGTCTAATTCTTCAACTTCTTGAACTTGGTGTATCTTCGCTGCTTGATCTCGTACGTGCGTGTTTTGCGCTACAGGCACTGTTTGAAATCGATCGATGCCTGTCCGGTCGTGTCCGAGCACGCCCTTAGGAGGACCAAACGTAAGCATTAAAAAAAACTCTCTTGCAGAAAGAAATGCCAATAAGAACTGGGCAACCATCTCGAGCTCCGGGACGGGCAATTGCCATTCAGCGACAGTGTGCGTGCGCGTCTGCTCATCTTTCAAACCGCGGAATGAACCCGCGACCAGAGCAACGTAGGGTGCGTTTTTTTCTTTTGGTTTCGTTATTGTAATTTTGGTTTTATTTTTCCTCCTCTCCTCAGTGTAGTGCTGAGTGCATTATAGCCGAGGCCGGGACCGGCTGACCATATCAGCTGAACAGTGTGTTGATTTTTTTTTTTGTATGTAAAAAACCTCACCCAAGCTTTCGTACCAGCCGTGGCGGACGTAGTTTTGCTTGGCAAAGTTTACAGCCCGGCGAAACGGCGCGTACAGGGAAAGCAGAAACAATAAAGACTACATTGCTTTAATTGAAGAGTACGGAAAGCAATCAGAAACGGCTATATTCATAAATATAGCATCGACAGCACGCAGCCGTACGTAGAGGAACATGGTACATAGCCGAGTGGCCTCCAACTGGGGATTCGGAATACGCATAGTCTGGTGTTGGCAGAGTGCTCTCAAGAAGAGTTCTTCAAGTAATAAATACACATTTTAAACTATCATCTTAATAGGGATTTCTTCACAATTGTCATCGGGTGAAATGTCATGAAATGAGGCTCAGTTGGTAATAACCATTCCATCTCCAAAGTTCTTATTACTTTCAATCATGTCTTTTGATGTAGCTCTCGGGCCTTCAGGGCTTTTGTGTAAACCTTCAAACCTCCTCCGAGTCAACTACTGAGTCAGCTAGTCAGTAAATGAGACGGGGAAAAACTGCAGAGAGCCACTTAGATTTTGGACGCAAAAATTAATAGAACTCAGCCATATGTATGGGGCCATAACTTTTGCTTCGAACTGGCCCATAGACTCTGGTACACGGCACATGCATACACTTTTGTTTTAATGCTCTTCTTGAGCGCGGTTTTGCGTGTGTTTTTGCCCCGTTGTTTTATTATTCCCTTTTTTTGTTGCTGTTGCTCACCTCGCCTCTCTCTGGGTTTCTTGGTCCAGCTGAGCAGAGTTTTTGGACGAACGTGGTCGACGTCGCCGTTGTCGTGGTTGAGCGGACTCCGCACGTAAAGATTGAATCCAGATTGTGAATAATAAATTAAGAAAAATGATTGAGCATATTATTATGCATGCAGTGGCCATACTCTTCTCGGCACACCATCGGTTCCTCGATGTTCCAACCAAACTCTTCGCAACAAACGCACACGAGTCCTCTGGCCCCTCTAGCACGGTCGTAGATCTGGATGAAACGCCTCGCATTTCATCGCTTTGTGTGTGTGTGTGTGTATGTGGTTTTTTGTTGTTGTTGTATTGTTTGGAACGACTTGGTAAGACTGAGCAGACTGTGGCTTACATAAGGTAGATATCCCTTTGCCGGGTCTCCCTTGCCGTGCGTTGGAGCTGTGGCATCGAACCGAGGAGAAACATTTTATCGTTGCCACAGTTGTGGGACTCTGTGTGTGAATAGTGATCTTTGCTAGCATTTCTTATTCGCCGCTGAACTAGAATGAATGTGCTGTAACGTAACCTTCCTCAAAGTGTGACCTGGCCGCACCCTTAAATTGTAGCCCTTGCCTACAAAGTGAGTAGAACCCTTAGAATACAGGCAAGCCATTATAATGTATTTCTATCTTTCTACCTCATACACAGACGCACTCAGTAGGCACACAAACGTTGGAATGAGATTTAGAATGCTCAAAGATTTAGAGGCTGTAGATATAGACTGTACTCCTGGAGGTCGTCTTCTTTACCGTATCTTATTGTATGGTTATTACACCACACCACCGAATATCCTCAATATCTTCCCAGTTGAAGGGTTTTGTTTTTCCAGCGCAAATGTTCCAGCGGAAACGCGAAGACGAAACATGCGACGAAGTTTTTCGTCGACGAAATTTGACTTGGAGGATCTTAGGACACTCTACGTGCAGCTCTGACGAACTCTGGGTGGAAGGCGGCAGAAAAAAACCTGTTGAAACTTGCACAAATATTGACTCATCAAGCTCGGCGTAGAGAATATCAAGCACATCGCTTTGTAAAGCCGATACACACACACACACGCATCCATTCGGGCTTCGTTGGTGTGCTGCTTTGGGTTCTTTGCCGGAGTCAGATTGCTTGCTTGAAGATCTCCGGGATCCTTTCGGGTTGATAGTGTCACCTTACGCGAGTTTTCAACGCATTTCTCCCCATTCCCATTCCGATCCGTTCGCCCGGAACGCGGTGCGAGGTTTCTCGAAAGTCTTGTCTTGCTGTGTGTCATTCTGCAGCCCATTATCCACCAATGACACCATACGAGTCATCTGCCCTTGGACGAGGGAAGAAAACTTGCCGGAACGCTCGAAGGAAAGCGGCGAAGATACAACGGGAGGAAGTTTTCTCGTTTCACTTTTTTCTTATCCTACTGCCGGGGCCTGGCCATGCACAAAGTTTGTGTTTCTCCAGTGTTCTTATTAACACTTGCCACTTGCTGCTGCCTGCTTGCATGTCTTTCTTTACGGGTTTTTGCTGTTTCATTTTTCGTTCGTGCAACCGGGAACCACTGTTCGATCGTTTCGTCTCGTTCGTTCTCAATTTGCTTGACTTAAGTTGCCAACAAGCGCGTCCGCTCCTGTCCGGGCTGTCCCTTAATGGTTGTCGCTTTATGTCACTTTCGCGTTTGCACTAGCGCTCAGGCTTAGAGATCTTCGTCTTCCTACTGTGTTTCTTGTTTTACTCGGGATGGTAAAGCAAACCGGGGATCATATGACAACAGTGTGTGGAGCAGGTTCGCTATGGGACCTACAGATGTGACGATGAGGCTAAAAGCAACCAACAAAACCAAGATGCCCAAGAGAACGTGGTTGACGATGCGTCTTCGGGTCTTCTTCATCTTGTGAAGTTGAATTCTACCACCTTACGGGCATGGTTGTTTGTTTCTTCACCGTTTCAATACCGAACTCTCAAACCCGGGAGTCACTCTAGCGAAGATGGTGAACCGAGTGGACGTTGCAAATCCTTCCAGAATGGTTACGGGTAAAGATGGAACGTTCCGTAGCATGGTCTGACGCAAGCTGTGCCCTGAGCATGCATGTTCTCCAACAGGAGAACTTGAAAAGAATACAATATCTCCAATAAGACGACAACCACCAGCAACAGCGCTGATGTTGATGACGGTGATGAGACGAACGACGTGCAAGTAGCAAACCGTGAACTAACCCTGCTTGGACGTAATGCGAGATCATTGGAGATCGTGGAGATCGACGTTGCAAATCAAAATCGAAATGAAAGACTAAGGCTTCGCACGTGTGTGTGTGAGTGTGTTTGTGTGCTATTAGTATTAACGTACGTCAATTCGCATGATGGAACGTGTTCCGGCACGTTCCTACTCCTTCACGGCTTATCGGCTTTTAGTTCCCTTGGTATCGTATTGCAGCACTGCGAAGGGGGAAAGAAAGTCAGCAAGATAAGATAGTTCCCCTCAAAAAAGAAAATGAAAAAAAAACACACACACAATCAGTGTCCGGACAGCAACAGTACATTTCAGATACAGCGCTGATAGTCAATAAAATGGATATGAACAACAGAAGAAAGAGAAGAACAAAAAGAAAACCCCCCCGTAGCAAACAGTGAAGGTTGACCATTGTAAACAAAATAGAGAAAGAAGAAAAAAGAAGGATAATGTAAGAGAAACACTAAAGCGAGAAGGTTGGCGAACATTCGAGAACACTCTGGATAAAAGCAACCATTTTACATCAACAAAACAGCTTCTTTCTAGCATTTTATGATTAATCTTCTAATACGATTTTGACAGTCCGGATGATATGTCATGTTGGGAGCACTTTTTTTTACCTCTTGCTCTGTTCTACTGTTGTGTTTTTTTCTCTTCCGTATTGAAGTTGCGGTTGTTTGTCGGTAGTAAAGCATAATTGGCCGGTTGCAATTTTCAGATTTATCGACCTTTTCTTTTCTGCTTTCCGCTGCTTAAAATATCATACCCCGTTCACAATTATCCCATTCATTCTTCCTGTTTTCAATCTTTCAATTTACCAAAAATGCACCTTCTTTCGTGCTTTTATTTTTTGTTTTATGTAGCTGGCTATTTTTTTCTTCTTCCACAAACATGCTATTTCCTACTTTACAATTATTATGTTCTTTTGCGTTCTTTTGCGTTGTTTTTTGTGCCGTTGTTGCTTTAAGTGGATGTTTTTCTTGCTGTTTTTTTTGTGCTGTATAAAATTGGGCAATTTCTTGGCTTTCTTACTTCTTGTGGACAATCTGTGTCGCCATGTTCGAATGCTGTTCTCGTTCGTGGATGCATTTTGACTGCTTCCTGTTTACCGGAAAGGTGTTCCGATTGGCACACTGGTCACTGGTTCGGAAACGCGTCAACGAAACAAGTTCTGCTGCTTGATTTTTTTTGTTTTGAGTAGTTTTAAAAGCTTACGACATAAAATTGCATCAATTATTCAGTAACCTCAGGGAACAGAAGCAGGATGTGCATTCTGGGCACTGTCGGATGCGTGTGAGCTTGGCTTTGGGCGACGTTTACACATACACTTCTTGCTGTACGTTTGCGTTAGCCAAACTTGGGAAACGAGTCTCATCGGTCTAGAGCGGCCGTCTTAAGCCGCTGGTTGGTTGTGTTTTCCCTTTTTGTCCCTTTGTAGGAATTGCTTCCTTCTTAGCATTCGCTAGTGGTGGCTTTTCACCGCTGACTGCATGCCACTTCATCTGCCCATACCGAGATGGGCACCCTGGAGAGAATCTCATTTACGCGTTTCCATCGCGACCGGCCGTACGTGATGTGGTCACATTACACGGTCAAGGGAGATACGGTTTCCGATACGTTTGCTTACTGCTTCGGCAACCGTTTGGTTGGAAATCGAACTTCGCCTGCTGTAAAAGCACTCTCAAAACGGCAGCAAGTTTTTGGGGAAGAAAAAAAAACCCAGTAACGAACGCTGGCAAATGGATGGCACAGCAAAAACCGAAAAACCATCATCATCAACATCATCGGTTTCGGTCAGGTTTTGTAGACGTTTTGCCTTTTGCGGACAGACCAGGTTAGCATGCGTGTTAGCTAGCGAAGGAAACAAAATTTAGCGCTGCCTTACTAAACCAAATCTAACCGAACTGGAGAAAAAGTTTAAGTAAAGTAGGGAAAAGAAAAACAGCAGCCAAAATACAAAACTCCCTCTAGTGAAGCATAAGGAAGCAGCATAAAACATGGTATCGATCGGTAAAACTAAAGTAGAGAGATAGAATGAAAGAGAAAACTCAGGAAAAAAAAACAGGGAGAAGAAAAAAAATGAAACATGTAAAACGTGAAGCAGCAAACAAAACATACAACAGAAAAAAAGTCCAAAAAACGCAAAGAAGTAAAACGTAGAAGTGTACGAAAGAAAGACAAAAAAGAAGACAAAACCACTGCAAGAATAGATGGAAGGTGCGTATTGAAGATGGGAAAGAAATCCGAAAAACGTACAAGCGAAAAAGAGAAGAAAAAAGGCGAAACTTAAACTAAAAACGTACACTTTTAAGCGGAGGCAAATATGATTTTCAGTAATTCGATCCGTCCCGTAGCCCGAACCCACCGTGGTTTCGTACCTATGTGGGGAACCGGGTTGGCTTGTGACCAAGAGGAAAAATCTCACATACACGCACACAAACACACGCACTCGGACGAAGAAAATGTGGGTGTAGAAGGTATGCGAAACAAAACGCACCATTGTGGGGAGATTCGACTGACAATAACGACGATAATGGCAACTCGAAGACATGATTAACGGAAGAACCACGGACGGAGTTTTTTTTTTGTTTGTCGAGCAGAGTACAGGTTTCGGTCGTGATGGAGCTGTGTTTACGGTTGCAAAAATAAATAGCAATAATAACACATGCTCGACACGCTCGTGTTGCGATGGAAACTGGAACAAATGACAATTTCTTTTTCCTTTTACATCATTATAAAGTGCGATCTTGCTTGAAATTTATATTGCTACTAGCTTACCCGGCAAACCTAGTTTTGCACTTAAACATGCGTTTTGTAATTAAAGCAAACATTTTGAGCGTTCAATCTTGATTCGTGTGGTATTATTAGAGTGGCGATTAGAGAATATCGTTGGTCAATTCAAAATTCTTAAATTATTGCCATTCTTAATCCAAATAATACTCCTAATCAAAGCAATTTTTCTTCTTTATTGTGGCTCTTCTCCTTCTTTTCTGCTACTTCAGGAGACGTTTCTGGTTTTCCTTGACGGTTGGGATTTAATATCAGGTACTTCCGTGTAAGGCGCCGATTCCACCGAGCCGCAAATCACTAAATAGCACTTTTTTAATTATTCACACACTTGCTTTTTACTTATTTATCACTCACTTTATGCTTTAATGAATAAAATTGCACAAATAAATCGTCATGTATACCTACTTTGATTGATTTATTCGTTAGAACTTTCAGTAGTTTTCATCATTATTCGTGTTGGAAAAGTGGCTATGCCTACTTGATAACTCCCGTAGGAAAAACAGAAAAGAACTCATAATATTGGCCAGAGGCCACCTAGCGAAACGAACTATAGCGCTAAACCTATTCTCATACCTAACGAACGTTCAGCGAAAATTTCATACAAATCGGTTCAGCCGTTTAAGAGGAGTTTGCACACTAACACCGCGACACGAGAATTTTATATATATAGATTGTATCGTTTAATTAAACAATCAGTTTTTCGCAATAAGGTCAGTTTGTTAAGAAGATAGCTTGATAACTTCTGTTCCTTTGAATGATATTTCGAATTTAGAAAAAATATAAAATATTTATATAAGTTTTGAATATTTAATAGTAAAAGATATTACATTATTCTGTAGTCTTCAAATTAAACTTTTCCGTATGTAATATTTTGTAGACAATTAAATCACTACCACGACAACGGTAACATGCCGTTGTGAAGACTTTCCTGAACTGGTTTTTCCATACACCAAACCAAAAAACAAAAAAAAAGGGAAGCAAAGCCTAGCGAACGTTAATCCAATTGCAGTGTTGCTCGATTGCAGCACAATCAGCATGTACGCTGTTTAATGGTCGCCTCATTACTCATCTGGTACCTGCACCGTGTACAACCCGTTCGCACCGTACAGAGTAGTAATATGGCCTGAGGTCTTTGTTACAGGATGATGTTCATGCTGATGATGATGATGATGATGATTCGCGTATGATTCATGCACCTCTAACGGTAATGATTTCCCCGTTAAAAGTACACACACACAGACACATAAAGATTGCTTAGCTAGGCGATACTTTTATTACAACTGCGCCGCACTACGCGTTAAATTAACCAACATTTTATTTGCATTTGACTGCACTGTGTCGCACCCGGGCATTGGATGGGTAACCAAGGTGGTATGGAAGAATGGAGAAAAGTTTCATAATTTCACCCAGGGCCCGGGTATGGGGAAGTGTCGGCTGCCAAAGGAAGCATAATGAGCAGTATGAATGAGTGAAATTGTTGGAGCTACGATGAAATTGGACGAGGAGTTGCAATGAAATGAAGTGAAATAAGAGCATCCATATACATATATTTGGTCGGTGATGACTGTACAATCATCGACGGTGAGTAAACTTTTTCATATTACAAATGAAGTTGTGGATTGAAAGTCATCAAAAATATAAATAAAAATATTAGTTGGTATTCCTTCAATTTATTGGAAATATTAGACATTGAATTTTACTCTATAATTTGAAATTCAACTCGGATTGAAAATATACAAAAAAATACACACATTTTTCATATTAGTGGATTTTGATTTGAGAATTTAATAACCTTGAAATTCTAGAACTCCCTGAATTTGAATGAAGTACTTCCTAATACATGTTAGACGTGGCTTTCCAAAGCAAGACTCCAATACTTTTACTCAATATCAATTCTTTAAAATTTCCAGTACGTTCATATAAATTCAAAACAAAAATTACCATCAGGAATAATCTTTCCACACTTCCTCCTTAATTGGTTTGAAAAAAAGGAAACTCAACGCTCCAATGACTGACATTTGGCTCTTAGTAATTAATGATAAAGGTTCTTATGAATCAACGAACAAAATGGCCCATTTTTTCTGCCTTTAACTTTAGTAAAAATTACATCAGCCAATTCTGTATCAATTTACTCACCAACTAATCGGTTTTACTGAGAAGAGCAAGAAGGGGGAAAAAACCAGAACGCAACTCCGCTAAATCAATAAACGCTGCAAACGCGTTTCCAATCAAAGTGCCTTTCGAACGCATTACAAAGAACCTTCATATAATTAGCCAAGTCCCGCAGCATCTCTTTGCAAGTGAAAGAAACGGCGAACCGTTCCCCCTCGCCGATTTGCACGATTAATGAGCGAGTAAATTACAACTACTAGAGTGGCATTCGTTCTGTATTGCGGCAGCAAAATAAAAAAACTGCTCACTAGCTTTTTAACTGTTTGACGTGCTGTTGACGTGCAGTTTGAATGCAGTGGTGCAATCTCGTGTCTTCTGTGTCGCCCCCTGATCGAACCTAACCAAGCAATGCACACGTCACCTATTGACGTGATGAGCGGTGAGATGAGGACTGTATTGAATCCGGGCTTCATGCATTATCGCACGTACGCACATGCTGGTTCTAGCGTACGAATGAGGACCTTAAAAGAAGGGATATGATGGAAAATTTCTAAAGCGAGAAGAAGGAAAAAAACAGGCAGGGAATCGTCTACAGAAGGTCACCGTTAGAGCCGGTTACCCATGAAAAGGGATGCCATGATGTACCCCTAACCGGATTGACCATTAAAAATGTTTGCCCAGGAAAAAGGACCTTCAACAAACGGAAGGATCGATTTTTTTTTCGGGACCAATTTCCTCGGGAAGATTTAATAATACATGGTCAAGGGAGCTTCGACGGGGAGCTTTAGGTTTTATTTTCGATCGTTAGGAATAAAAAAAACAAGCAAACCTAGAATAGGAGTACAATGTGGAGTCAAATGGGTATCTTCCAAGGAAAACCTGTGAATATCCGGAACTAAAAACAAAAGCGGTAAGCAAAATAACCGGAACCGATGGTTGGAATTTGGATCGACGGTTGGTTCCGGAACAGACCGCAAGTTAAAACCCGGTGGCAATCAGATGAGCCAGTGTGGTGTAATCAGTGCGCTTCGTGTATACAACTCTGCCGAAAACGTTACGTTGCATCATCGAATCATATCAGAGAGGGTGAGAAATGTTTCTTCGGCTATTTCTTCCACTATCGAAGTGTGAGTTTCTTTTGTCGGTAGTTTTTGGTTTTGTTTTACTTTTGTTAACCTCTGGCCGTCTGAGAAAGATGAGACGATGGGATGATGAGGTAAAAAAAAACAACACGCTACAATACAAGAACACATCATCCACCTTCGCCTAAATTGGTAAAAGATGAGCGAAAAGTAAAGTGTAAAATAGATCTGATCGTGGGTGTGGCAAGAAGGCTGCCCTCCGAAAGGGCATTGAAAATTCTACGGGGAGGTTTTTTCCCTTTTTGTTGCTGTTGGTTTGGTAGAATCGACAGAAGTCGTAGAAGAGAGGCACATTGGAAAACGAGATTATGATGAAGATGATGATCATCATTATTACCATCACGGACCGCGCTGTAGAAGTAAGTTCGGTCCGTCGAGTTTTGGTTGCTGTTGTTGTTGTATTACGGTTGCTCTTTCTTCTCGGTCGTCTTCGAACATCACAATCGAGGGAAAACACACCTACCGAGGATGAAGAAAACTCGAAACGAGCACGGAGCCAGATATCCGCGTTCGTACGTTAAACCTCTGCGGGTTGGTAAGATCAACTCTTCAACAACCGGCCGGCAAACCGGGTTTTGTGATTGTGCGTGCGTGTGAAAGAGAGAGAGAGGGAGAGCACCATGGAAGAGGCAAACTCTTAAGGGCCCTGTGCCAGGAAGGGTAAGAACTGAGGCTGAATAGAAAACTGTATACAATCGGTTTGAAGAGAAGAGGAAAATTAAATTAAACAATCTCACAAACGTAACTACGCCGGGAGTGCCACAGGGAGTGATGTAGTGGGCGCACGGGAGAAGCGGTAACTCACTAACATTTTATGCTGTTCGCTTAGCACCATCGAATCGCAGCATAAAGCCCAACTCGAAGAAGTTTTGCGCTGGTGGAAGACATCCGTCCCATCATCAGCTGATGATGATGATGCTCCTCGGCGATGGTTGGACGGGTTGGAAAATGGGTGACGGGAGACTAAAGAAAGAGTGTGTGAGAGAGACAGAGTGAGAAAGCTGGAGCCAAGAACCGGTTTGGCCCTTCAACCAGTTTTGGGTAGGAGCTGTGGAATCGCAAAACAATTGAACATTAAACTTCACCCCGTAGCCTCTTCTTCGTTTGTTTAAGTTACATCCGAGAGAGAGAGCGAATGACACCCGCCCAATGCCTCACTTGGAATACCCTGGTCCACAAAACGTTTCCCCACTAAGGGAGAAGTTCTTCCCTGGTTTCTTGAAGAAATCGAAAAGTTTGTCGTCTTGGCAGGGCTGCCAAGGGTGGTGGTGGTAGAGTTGACAGGGATTTTAAAACTGCCAAAAACTCTCCAACGACGTAATCTGCCAGTAGGGAACATTGCTTGCTGCTGTCAGGTTTTGCCGGAAGGTTCAGTTTTTGACAGGTCAGAGTGCGGGCCCACGCTCTCAGCAATTGACTGGCCCCGTTCCCGAACGCCCGTACAGTAATGGTGGAACCGGCAGCAACCAAAAACTGGCAACGATAATGGACCATCCCATCCGGACACCGAAAAGAAACGGGTGCCGATGACAACGACAAAGCGGTCGTCCCTTGGAAGACGCTCGGCAAAACCATGCAGAAAACCACCGGACGAGATATTTGACATGACTTTAATAGGCTCTAAAGTTGTTACTAAGCAAGTACTGCGTCCTGATGTACTTAGTAATAGGCCCAGTCGCTGCGAGCCCTCCATACGGCAGGGACGTGAAGGAAGAAATTGAACGTAAAGCGAATCTTAATCATCTTACCGATTCTTCTTTTTTGCTTCGTGGAATTGTTATTACCGCCACAGAACACGACCTGCCCGTGTTGGAGCATATAACTGAGACAGGAATTTGGAGTTCTCCTCCCGAAGCAAAGTTTGAAGAAGTACATGAAAAAGAGATTTTGCGTTCCTTTTGGCAGAAGTGTCATTCCCCGGGACGGGACTGAAGAATTTCTCCTGTTTTAGTGATATTTTAAACGATCACTTCCGGCAGGAATTAAACGAAAGCCTCTTCTGCACTCCTTTGTACTGGAGAGCATTAAAGAGGGTTTTTTTGCATTGGGAGTATAAGATCATTAAATTTCCCTCCGGGAATTGATGTGCCCTTCATTACCTTTAACGCTGTTTATCAGCAACGAAAAAACAATTTACATCATCTGCGCAATGACGACAACCTGGGCAAGCAAAACTTTTAAAAGTGAACAAACAAGTCCTTTCCCTAGTTGGTTCGGTAGATCGGTAGCACAAATATAGCGCGACAAAAACAAACCTGTAATCTTCACTCGATCAGTCGATTTGTGTCTTTTTACATCCCACACTAGCACACAAAAACAAGTCATAATACTAATGAAGTTCCTCTATCTCAGGGTATGTCAACCACTTAGTAGTGTCATGTTTAGTTTTGCTGTCTAAAAATATCTTTATTTATTAGTTAATCCAAAATTTCCAAGTCAGTAATCCAATCCAAGTCAACAAAAAATCCAGCAGAAAAAAAAATATGAATTGATGTTTATTGCTATATAACTTTGCCTTGTCCTTACCCGGCAATAGACATGGTTTAATAGTTTTGTTTTGTAACGTCATTCGCAGCAAACTGTCTGGCGTCTCGGGTCGGCTGTTGATAAGTCTCGTCAAAAATAACCATTCGCCTTTCGTCATCACGCGGAATTTCGCGACTTGCATCAGCTGCCAGCGCGAAAAAAAAAACACTCACACTCAGTTGCGGATGTTACGGATGTTGATATGAAGTAGCTGTGGTGTATGTGTCTTTAATTGGCAGCTGTGCACCTCCACGTCGGCGTTCGGCGTTCTGTTTTCAGGAGCGGAAATAAAATAGCCAATCAGAATCGTAGTGAAAGTTAAATTCTAAATTGCATCATGCACCCAGCTTACAGGTGGGTATTTCCTTCCTACTAAAAGGACCATATGTATGATTACAGCCGTTTTTTTTCCTTGTTGAGTAATGGTACCATTTTCTGATGCAATGTCACAGGAAATTTATACGCGACCTCAACCACGTGGTTGCCGCCGGGTACCTATTCGTTGGACCTCGCCTAGCAACACGGGTACACAGCAAATCAGGCAAAGCTTCTTCTACTGCTAGCCGGCCTTGTGTCACGAGAACACGCGCACGTTCGTGTCCCGAAACGCCCCGAACCCTCTAGAAATCTACGAGTAACGCCGCGCGGTTGCGGTCGGTAACGCTTCTTGGCTGACTCAGTCGTGACCTTGAAAATGTGAAGTAGTAAAACAACAATGATAGCATAATAGAACATGAAACCTTTTATTTGCTGATAGTACGATATCATTTGCATTGGTCAACAACAGCAAAAACAAAAAAAGGCACAACACAAAAACACAATCAGGAAGAGGAACAACAAACAGTTTCGAAAACGATCTAATCAGTTCGATGAAGGGGTGCTGCAAGAACTCGTACCTCTATTAATAGATTTTAATGTCAAACCGGGTTGGATTTCGGTTCCGCAAAGTAACGCCATGCAAACTGTCAGACGACCTGGTGCTAGGTGAGCTGATTAGAAAAACCGGCGTATTAGTCATTGCGCGAACATTAATGATGCGTGTCGGTGCTTAAACAAGCGGCAGCCTGCTTGCGTATGCCGCCGTGTACGTGTATTTGTAGGTCGCTTGGTTTTGCACGTGCTCTCGCGCACACATCCACAGCTCTAACGTACGGCTGTACTACAGCCTCGACAAGAGTCGTGCCTCTTATTTGCTTGTTATTCGTGATAACGTACGAAAGTTTGAGTCATTTTATCAGCGGCCAGTAATCGTGAAGTGCGATTTTTTAATGCTGAATGTTGTTTTCTTGTTAGAGTGTTCCCTTTTTTTTTGGTTGGTGTTGGTGGACTACGTGCGCGGACGCACCGCCTCCTCTCAGGTGCCATAGGTGATGACGGTTTGTTGTTGAACCTTCCTTGACCTTGCCGGGCTGATGCTAAATGGTAGAGAGGCAAAAAAACAACAGAAAAACACAAGCATTTTAATTTGTTTCACTCCAACAACCTGCGGCCATGATATCATTTTTCATCTCGTTTGGGTGCTTGCTTGCTGGAATGGCAATTTGATGTACAAAACGATGTATAACAAAAACAAAAAAAAAACCACCACGATTTCTCTCTAGAATTCGATTTTTCTCTGTTCGCCTTTGTAACATGTCCGAATTTATTGGACCGCACCGAATCGTCTCGATTGCATCATCATCATCATTTGATATGTAAATGGTTCCTTTTTTCCTTGCGGGTAGTAGCGTAACGAGTTTTTGAAAAATGACGAGTTTATCTTCCCTGCCCGTGGTTGTGGTCTTTTCCCGTTCCTCTTGCGCACCATAAACCGTTGCGTTTCGCTTAGCAGCTGATCCGGTCGAGCAGCGGAGCAGCTGAGACAAACCCTCCTCAGCAGGAAGGTTTGTAAAAAGTCCTGTTTCGGTTTTTACATACATGTCGGCGAAGAAAGGGATGCGTTTCTTTCTTTTTTTTTATGCCACTATTTCCATATACACGCGTATATTGCCTCATCTGCTGCCGTAATGGCCGCTTACCTAGTCCAATTAAACATTTCGTTCCGCGTGAGTGTCGAAACAAACCGTTGAATGATAGGACCGGTGATAACTCGACCGTAAGTGGAAAGAAAAAATTCAGATAGAGAGAACTCTTTTCCCTTAAAACATTTTCACTTTGTTACGATGTGTTTTTTTCTCCCTTAAATAGTAACATTAGTCATTCTAATATCACTATCCAATATTGTGCAATTTGATCTAATAAATGACACACTTTCATGATGATATCATGTGCAATTTAAAAGCACTTTGACTGACAATTTTTTTTTTAGCAATTTGTAATGAGTTTCAAAAATTACTTCCCGGAAAATTTACTAAACATAACTAAAAAGAAGCTTATCAAACGAAGTACTGATAAACCGCGTGTATTTTCTTAGTGCGTAATGTTATCTTTTACTAGGGGTATTAATTTTTTTGATGAAATTCCAAACGTTGCAAAGCACTGATTAATCGTATGACAGCAGCGTTCTACGAAAAATCGGACCAACTCTTGATTAAACGTGTTCTTTCGTGCTGTGATAGTGCCACTGTTGCTAAGCGCGGACCACACACAACACGAGACACTGGGGGTTTTGCTTTCGATCTCTGAATCATTCGTGCACAACAACAGAAGAGAAGAACATCAGACACATATGGCTGTTACTATCCGGCCACGCTCCACCCCGGGGGGGTATGATGCAGCTTAGAATTCAGGTCGATAGACGATGATGATGATGAAATTTTGCGTACTCCTTGACACTTAATCAGCGTTATCTGGAATGGTCGGGGCTAAAGAGTTGCCGCACTTGTGCAATTAATGAGTGTGATTTCAGGGTGAATGAGTGTTTGAAATTTTGGATGTTGACTAATTAGAGCGGTATTTGTCATTGGCAGTTGGAAGCAATTTTTTTTGCATTTGTCATAGCCATATGTTGAGGAGGTTAAACTGTAAGATTCTGGTGATTTGTGTTCCTATATGCGTAGAATTTAAAGAATTTTGTGAAATAGTTTCTAATTCTATAGTATAGGTTCTATAAGTTCTATAGGTTCTACAGTAATTCTTGATTGATCTGATTTATGAAAGCTTGATCTTCCCTTAATCTTTGATGGATTCTAACATTATTTCTCAAAAATGTATGTAAGTTGTATTTCTAGATTAGCTGATCAGAAGATATTCAAAAACTTTCATAAAATTTAGACATTACTGTTCGAGTTGGACTTCAAGTGTGCATGTCTCTCGTTCATCTTCATTCAGTTTTTGTCTTCTTGGTTGCAGCTTCGTCTAGTAATATCATACGAGACCCATAAATAGCCACCGTCTCAGGGTAACTACGCTTGAAATAATATACCTCCGACGGTTGTCTGCGTCTTCGCGGCACCCGGGATGGCCCGGATGTAGCGTAGCCAATTTCCTAACGTGGTTTCAAGTTGCAGCGAAAGGAATCGTTGTCTGAGTCGCGATACACCACACATGTGGCGTCAATGTTTTCACTTAAAATCTTACAGGATCGTGGACCGCCGGAGACATCTAGTGCGAACGGCGCGCTATGCGATACCCTACGGGTACGCACATCCTGATAGTGAGATCTTCGAGTTCCTGTGTGCGCCCGGCGGGAAGTATACATCCCGCTGCTCTGACCGGCTGGGATATTCCGATCTGCTGAGGCGACGGTAAAATAAACAAATAATAAAATTATGGGCAGGTACTTTGCGGTGAGGCAATATGAATTGCTTTCGTGTGTCCCTTCTTATGCGACCCAAGATGGTCGATTCTTACCCCAGCCCAAGGTAAAAATTTGTTATCCCTTGTCCTTGTTCTTTGCTGTGTGCCTTTGAATCGTGTCATCCCGTTCCTGGACGCAGAGATTGATCTGTCTGGGAGATCGTGGTGGAATTTTCCACATTCCGGCTAGCAAAAGTGCATCCAGAGATTTCTCTTCTTTGCCTATTTGTTTATCTGGTTGTAGCACTTTTTCGGTGCACTTGGTAACAGCATTCCTTATGCGCGGGGAAGAAAACGTCGCCCTGAGAATAACCACAAGCAGAGAGCAAAGTAGACATTTATACCCGACCCGACACAAGAGATCTTCACCGGGGCGTCTCTGGATGTTCAGTCTGGGAAATAGGAACAACTGAAAACAGCCAACAACCAAAGGGATCAACATCTTTGACACAGGCAAACAACACATCGATAAGAAATTGGAATAATAGGCTAAAGCCGGGATAGGGGTCCGAAAAATGAAAACCCAAGCCTTGAAAAAGACAACTTTAAATCCCAGTGACTTCGACCTCCTGGATAAGTGTACGGGTCGGAAGGAACTGACCTTTTGGGAACAAGTGGAAGTGAGTTTTACGCCAAAAAAGAAGAACGCATAAATTGCACGTGTTTCTAAGGGTGAAGAACTAGAGATCTGGACTATTGTACGTAAATTTCGCTTAAAGCTGAGTAACGCAGAACATGACTAAGCAGTGCCATTGGAAACGGTTCTTAGTTAACACCTCGTAACAAAAAAAATAGCATCCGGAAAAGCTCATTTGATTTATGGCTGTCATTATCGTACCGAGCTGAAATGGTTGACCAAAGAATGGAGCCTGAATGTAGGGCATGTAAAAAAACATTTTGGTTCGTTCCCAACTTCCAGCAGGTGCATTATTGTTTTAGGTGTTGTGGACTTGTTTTTTGGTTGTTGGGCAATGAGCAAGTCCACCCAATCTCGGGGTGGTTACGTTCTCTTGAACAAAAACACATCATGATATGGGCCAAAATCGGAGAAGCTTTTCCTCCGCTCTGCTAGAACTGGAACAAACTTTTGGCTATCGACCTTTTCCTGATCCGATGTACCATCCTGTGTCACGTCGGTCACGTCAAACGTGGAATGATTTATGAACTGTAACAAATGTTTGCAAAAACGAACCAATCGATACTACCGGGCAGAACGTGGTACACCCGGTTTTTTTTTGGGAAGGAACAGGGAAAAGTGAAACGTGTCGCCGGTACGACAGGTAGGTCGCACAAAAGCGTACCGTTGTAATCTTATTCTTACAAATCTGTGAAATAACCAGAAAATGATAACGATTTTAACGGTTACGAAACCTTCACCCGAACCGTGTCTGTGGGGATTCGCCCTTTTACATGCGATCAATCTTGCTCACATCTGCGACGCGTGGAACCCGGGGGCCACGCCGGGTTTTTGGGCCACATTAATCCTTTTTGAAAAGGACTGTCGAAAGATGTCGCCGACAAACAAACGTGTAACAGTTGGCCGTGCAGCAATAGGAGCGTTCGTAAAGGCCAAAAGAAAGGCGGATGTACTTTCCATTAAATGGTCTTCTGCTTTGCTTTCACCCCTGGACCTGGGACTCGGTCGTATGGTTCTCATTAGAACATCCTTCCGTTTCCCACCGAACACTCGGGGACATCCTTCCCATATGCTGCCGTCTTTCGCCGTTTGAGCAGGCTTGACGAATTTCACTTCAAAGAAATGCATTTTCTTCGCTGCGCGTGCATATGGTGCCGACTCCCGCATAGCCATCATAAGCTACTAATTTATGGACCGCATCACGCTACAGCTGTGTTCCGGAATCCGATGTTCGTTTGCCGTGCGTTTTTCCTTCGCGCGCCCCCGTTTCCCCGTTTTGTGTTTGACATTGTTTTCCATCACGAGCTAGGGGTGAAGGGGTGAGATTTTTGGCTGCACACCAACAAACCCACCATTAGAGGCCAAACCGAGGGTGGGAGGAAAGCAAGAAACAAGTGGGTGGGGATGGGGAGGGAAAAAATGTGTGAAACATTTTAATTTAATAGATACACTCACTGGTACATGGGTGCTCCACAAAGAGGGATGCGAACGGAAAGTTGTTGACTATTTGTTGACTGGCTTAATAGTGTGTCAGATTAGTGTATTTGTGTATTTGTGTGTGTGTGAGAGAGGGTATGTTCATTCTCCGTGTGTCACCCATTCTTTGTCCCCATCGAACCCTGATACCGTTTTTTGCGTGGGAAACGAAGTGTACAAATTCCCATTTTCTATATTACGTCAATATTAAATGGGGGATTTTCAAAGAGGAGCAAGAAGAAACGCGATCTTCACAGCTAAAGATACCATATTGGTAAGCAAAATGTAACGAAAGTCACCCAAATATTCCAATGGGGGAAGGAAAAAAAACCAACGCCCATGAACAAATGTTACGATTTAATCTTGCGTGAAACACACATTTGTTCACAATTTCTCCTAATTCAAGAAATGTGGAATGTGTGTTCTAATTTTTAATTGTGCACCATATGTTTTAGTATGAGATGGGAAAACATTTTCCAAAGCGAAATCGAACTGGTGAGAGAAACACAAATTTGTTTGAGTTTTTAGTTCTTATTTAGAGGTTGAAATATTATAAAAAAGAATTCTTGGTAATTTTTAAAAAATCCTCTATTTTGAACTCCGATTCTTTAATTCTTTAAATTGAGGGATTTTGAGGGCAAATTGGAAACTGTGGTTAATATTGCTGAAATCAATTAGAAATTGATTGAATTATTAGCTTAAAAATGGAGGTTAAAAGAACTAATTAATAATTAAATTTATAATTATAGAGCATGCGTATAAGTGAGCCATTATCACAGAAATATATTAAAATGGATTTTCGCTTTACCTTCAATCTTGCGTTAGAACGATTACTTCTAGGGATGAAACAATTACTGTAAGTACAGGTCTGCACCTTACTTTAAAGCTGCGAGCTGTTACTAACATTCTCAGCCCGATAGATTTGTTTTCTCCTTCTCCACGAAAATGCTCATAATTTGTACTTACTTCTTACTGAGCTTGTAGAATAAGCTGGCAAAAAAAAAAAACCGAACGCGTTCAGAACGTGAGTAAAAAAATAAAGTGCCCAGTAATGCCTTAGACGTGGGCTCTTAATTTTCTTTACCAAACATGTGTGTAATTCCACGAAACTCGGTGCGGTTGATAAACGCAGCAGAATTATTTTCCCTTCGCGCGTATTGGTTTGGTTTTTGGGGTCTGCGTAATTGCAGCGGAAACCCCCTTCGTTTTTAGCTTTTGATTCGCAATCATCCAGCCCGATTGGTTGGAGCGGAAAGCAAACAACGAAATCCAACACAAAAAAAAGGTGAACAAACAAATAGGCAAAAAATAGTGCTTCCATTTCGATTTTTCCACACCACAAACCCCGGCATGGCAACCGGGGTTTCAAACTCAGCTGATTGTTTCTGCCCTGGGGGTGGGTTCTATGGTTTTGGGGTGGGTGAGTTTTTTTTTGTAGGTGTGTATGTCTGCGATCGTTTCACCTAGAAAACTGCTTGTTCTGATTCCCAGAAAGACTACCCCCGATGTCGATTCAGCGTTGGAATCACTGTGGAACGGAAGTAACCTTGACGTGTATATACCTTGGTGCTGTACGGCGCGATTGGTGCGGCGAAGCACTATTAGGGTGGTTGGTGGTGGAGTGCATCGTAATCACTTCTTGTGGCCCATTAGCGCACGGAACGCTGCCTCAAGAAGCTGATTGCAAACGGTGGCATACAGGCCATTACCATGTTACGCATGTTTTCTTTCTTGCTCTTGCAAAGCAAAACCTGCCAAGACAAAGAATTCCACATGCGTACGTTGCTTGAAGATCACACAACACACACACACCCACACACACGGGCAGGCAGTCAGAGGTACACGGTGGCAGATGGGAACTGTGGCATACCTTCTCCTCATTATTACCCTTCTTTATCGGGCGAGATACCGGAACATGTTGTGTTGTGCGATGCATCGACGCTATACCCATATATCGCTTCCTTCCCCATTGTGGTCGGTTTGCAACGCATGCGAGCTGCATGTGATTCATCCGGGTGTGCGAGTGCCGGTGGAGCAACTATTTCTTGCAAGGTGGTCCACCCGAACACACGCGGAAGTGAAGAATGAGCCGCCTACAACCGACATAAAGAACACCCGCACAAGGTGTCGTTTGTTTGATGGCAGGAACTCTGGCATTATCCAGGAATTCTTGTGATCTTTAGGTACGCTCGGTTCATTAGCGCTTGTTTCTTGCTGGAAACTGGAAACCGTTCTTCGGGAAGGGTTTCAGGCGGATTGATTGGATTCTGATTGGAGAGGTCGTCACATCAGCTTTACGGGCATTGTCCGCTTGGACATAATCTTTGTTGGCGAAGAAAGAACCAACACTTCACTCTGAAGAATATCTCCGGATTGAAGCACACGGACAGATTAGACACTCTGGAGAAAGTTTTCTTGAAGAGACAACTCTAAGAAATTGGAAGCGAATTTTGAAGAAAATAAGACTAGTACCAAGATTATTATAGCTTCATTCTAAGGGGGAATTCTTTCTAAAGTGAATCTAAATCTAAATCTCTTTGACAGAACCAGGAGCGGTGATAGTAATTCGTGTTAATAAATGAAGTTTCTTTGATGTATAATGTCCTAGAAAAATAGTCATCAATCTACTTCTGGAGGAAGATTTTTGTGATTATAATTTTTTAAATGTAAAATTAGAAAAAAAGGATCTTTAATCTTGAATATTCTATATCTATAAAAATAGCAAATAAATAAGAAGGTAAACCTAAAATGAAAAACAAGAGATGACCAAAAATATCACTAAACAAGTTGTTATAAAAGGGTTTAAGAAAAGTATATACTGAAAGTTGTATATTGAAAGAAAAAAAACCAAATTTGTTCCTCAAAAATGTTGCACAAAACAATAGACAGGTAATAATCGCACATCCTCATCCTCCCTCGCTCGTACCCGGCACCCTTTTTTCACCTTTTTAAATATCGAACAAACTAAACGTAAAGGATTACGCAATAAAAGTCAACTTCATTTGTGCGATCATTATCAACGCCGTACAAATTTGGTGCCAGCGCTGCAACACAAAATCCCGTACCCGGAACGAACGTGGATGCGTGGTGGCTCGGAGTGCATTTGAAGTGTGGCCGGAAGTAGAGATGAAAAAAAAAAATGGTGGTAACTATAGGCAACGTTCCCTCTTGGGAAGTAAGGGTACGAACGAAAAAAAGGGGTAAATTGTGTGCATGTGTTGGTGTGAATGTCCTTGGACTATTCCCTGTTTTCCTTCTTTTCTTTTTTTTTCCTTTTGGAGAGGATTAATAAAACCATCTTCCCTCTAGGTGCTTCCGGGTGTGCAGGAACATGGGATTGGTTGATTTATGCCCTGCTGCGGTCGTTTGGTATTATCGAGGCGCAGTCAATTAGGTATCACCACCCCGTGGCACCCGTCGGGGCTTTAGTCGAGCCTTTAGCTACAAAGCGGATAAAATGGGGTTTTTTGTTTCTTTGGGTGAAAATATTCCAAAAAGGGTTTTTTTTGGTCGGTTATTATCTCCTACGGCCAGACCGTTGGTTGGTTGTCAATCCCCATGGTGTGTTTTTTACGATTTTGTTTTATTATTGCTTGCTTTTGCCATCGGACAAGGAACGATAAACATTGAATGCTTTTATATATCAACCAATAGGGGTGGGTTTGCTTTCAGCAAACGAACGGAATGTAGCGTTTGCAGGAAGATTATGATGTTAGAATTTTAAAATACAAAAATAATAAATATTACTTTTGAAATATTTTGATAACACAGTTACAGATAGGTAAAAAGAGAGTCTTAAGGTTAAAAAATACAAAAATTAATGGGTAATAATAAAAGTTAATAGATTCTTCGTTTTAATAAAAAATAAAACATAAAAATAATAAAGAATATATTGAAACTAAATGGGAAAACCAAACGTGAATTAAATTCCGTAAAAGAAACAACACAATAAACGTAAAGATAATAAAAGAAAGATAAAAATAATGAAATATTGAATTATAGTTTTCTGAAATAAGATAAAATAACAATAGAAAATAGACAAATTAAACTAAAAGCTCACATAAATTTACTAATAATTGCTCCTTTTTGAAGCCTTTTCGAAGTTACACCTCCTTTTCGTATTTAATACCGCCGATGCGTGTATGATGTCGATTAGCTTAGGAAAGCATTCATGCGGACATCCGTTGTGCCATTTATTTAGTATCTGCTGTTCTTTGACAAAGGAAAAAAACAGCTAGAATATTCGGCCCACAAACAAACTTATTTTTTGGGTTAATTTTCTTCTCATTTGTTTATAGATAATGATGATGATGATGATATTGGCGGTTCGCCGAATAAAGTACAACCCCATTCCAGCAGGAACTTGCTCGGGAAAAACTTTATTACACCCGTGAATCCAAAAAGCCCGCTGCGTACCGTAATTGCGATTGATTTCCTTTCGTGCCGTGTGGCAGTTGTTGGCCTATTCGTTCGATTAGAAAAAAGGGAAATTGAAAAAAGCAAGTGTTACGACTTACGATGATAAAGCTGAGTAAAGGGACGATACAAATTTGTGCTTGAGGTTATGTTTTTGTTGTTGTTGATTTCGGACTGCGTTCAATAAAACGGCCCAGTCAGTGGGCCCAATGAGGCTTGAAATGATGTACCGCTTTGCTAGGTATGGACCAGTACCAGTTGCGTTCCAACCATCAGCCATACAAAAAGGGTTCCATAGTTGCGGAACCCTACAAATTATTGACAGAACTACCCTTTTTTGAACTCGCTGTTATTTTGGGTGAGTGAAAACGAACTAGAAACACACGAACCGGTCACGCATTGACCTACGGTATAATATATTTATTACTTCCGAGAAGAAAGCCTTCCACCGGCCTGGAGAAGGAGATGCCTTAATATATCCCCCGCCCCAAAACCTCCCGATATGTAGCCTTTTAGTTGTACCATGCGGCTGGGTGATTTCTCTATTTTGTCTTTCCGCTTCCAGGTTCAATATTTTTTTTTTACTTTCGGAATGGAACGCGCGGAAGGAAAGGAACCTTTTGATGATAGCCCGCAATCCTTCCATTGCCGTGAGGTCCTGACAGCGAATGGCGCTTTCATGACAGAAAACTATTCATCGTCTATCCGCGTTTTTTCGGGAGTTCCACCCCAACCCAAAAAACAAAACTAACCATCCAAACAAACGGTGGCACCATCCACGTGCTTTCTGTTCACGGGGGGGCGAGGCTTGCTCCTTGGAAGGTCCTATTTCCCATTTGCCTAGGTGAACCAAGGTGAGGCGCACGTGAGAAAACGATTTAATACCCCATCCAAGTGCAAGTGAGTCATTATTTCCCTCCTTCCCTTTCCACCCATTTTGGGGGGGTACAGTAGTGAGGTGGAGTTTTCCCCGAAAACTGGATGATAAGGTCTTGGCATCGCTTTTTAACTGCCATTTGCCATGCCTGCACTGCCAGCTAGGTTTGCCGGATCCGGATCCGGAATAGGTGATTATTTGTTCGCTTTCGGTAGCAAAACAACAAAGCGGTAAGGTGAAGGTACATATATCGAAAATTAATATCCACTGCAATGTTGTGCCTCTGGTTTTTTTTGGGTTGGGTACCCCATGGTCACACGGGAGTGTTTCGGTGTTTTTATTTTGGGCTGCCCGAACGATTGGGCTGGTGATTGCCTCCCCCCAAAAACCAAGCGATATGGGTTGGCGATTACGCTTGGATGAAATAATGTTTAGATTTGGTTCATCTTCCGGAGCGAAGTTGAAAGGGTTCAATGAACAATGAAATGAAGATAGGCCTTTTTTTCGAAGAGTGATTTAGTTAGAGTTAGTTTTGAGAAAAAGTTATCGAAACATTGCAAAGAAGTATAAATAAGCAAAGCATTAAAATAAACGTAAGTTAAGAAACTGAAGAACTCATAAAAAACAGTAAAAAGAACTTAAACATAAAAAGGAAATCAAAAAAACATTGCAAACATGCTTCATAGAATAAAAGATCGAATAAAAAAAGGAGTAATAAGAATAATATATTTAAATAAACAGAAAATTTTAGTTAACACTAGATTAACAAAATTAATAACATCTGAATATGTAACTAAATTGAATATGGAAGTGATAGCAACAGGAATAAAACAAAGAAATAAGTTGATAAAGAACAAAAAACTTAATAAACTTGTTGTGATTTAATTTTAAATCACTGCTTTCAATCTGTTATTATGTAGTAAAAGGTAAAACAAATTTACCTGAAAAGATTACAGCCAGAACTTTCTCGTAATAGTTATTTAAAGAAGAAAATAATGAAGAAAAAAAAACGTTTTAATGTACACACGATCAAATCAGCACAGTCCTTCCATTTACACGCACACTTCCAAACACAATTTGAGCATCAAAAAAGTTTACCCCCATGTTTCCCTTAAAAAACGGAAAATCAATTTAGAAGTTTCGTTTGTTTTTCTTTCCAGTTTTCGGCGCTTGTTTTCACTTCCGCTGTTCCTGTTTTTTTTCTCTTCTGTTGATTCTGTGTTTTGTTTTTGCTTAACTTTGAATCCTATCCGCATCCGTGCGGATAATGCAACGCGTACGCGTTTTCCACTTCCGTATCCGGGCGTATGGACGCGACCAGGGCCGCGTTTCGACGATTTCGATTCACAACTTGCCTCCACGTGCGGCACAAGTTTGAAGAAATCGATTTGAAGTTTGGTCCACGTGTATGTGTGTGATTTTTTTTCTTGATTTTTTGTTTCTGTTTACTTGCCGGGGTGTGTTACATTGTAACTCGCTTTATCTCGGAGTCGCTTCAAGCACGCACGATTATCTCACGACTACCTTTTGCTCGGGAAACGACTTTTCCGAATCGTTTACCTTTAACCAGCAAATGGGAAAGTGGCTGCAAAGGACACAAAAGGAAGACGGTACAGTTACGTGTATATGTTTCCCTGTGTGTATCGAAAGGTGCGTGTCCTTTTCTGTCACCCTGTAACCTTCCCACGGTGTTGAGTTGGTTTTTGGAAAACTCGGTGGAAAAATCGGTCGACCTCGAGCGATCTGTTTTTCTTGCCTTTTCAATCTCAATCCATCCCGGGGTACTTTTTGGGTTTGGACGTGTTGGGTAGATAAAGTTTAACAATACCTGTTTATACCGTTCCATCCGTGGATCCCGCAAATCTCGCGCTAAGCGTTATTTCATGTAAAATGAGGGAAAGCGATACGATGAAACCAGCACGGCAGGACCAGAACGGACCAAAAGCAGGACGATCCAGTTCCGGTTGCTGGGAGGTGGTGTGTGTGTTTTTTTTTTTTCGTCAGAATGATTTTCCGGTAAGAAATCGTTGGGATCAAATGGGGAAAAAAAGGAAAACCCCTTAAGCCGTCGTAGTTCCCCAAGCATTACATTCGCTTTCACGAGCTTTTCATGTGAAAGGATGGAAAGAAAATGGGAAGGCAGATGAGAAAGGAAAAGAAAAGGTTTCCATTTTCCACCAGTGACATATCAAAACAATCAAATCGAAAACACGAAAAACATGTTTAAGGATCAGAAATAGTTAAAGCGTAAAAGGGAACGAACTTTTTTCTTTTTGGTTGCTTCCTACCATTCTGGAGGATTTTCTTCACTTTCCAACCCCTTATACATGGCCGGAAGTGTTTGGAACGAAAAACGCCCTTTGACTCGCACACTGTCCCCCTCTCTCGTTCTAGCTCTCTCGAAAAAAGAGGGAAAAATCAAATGCGAAACAAAACAAACCATCTGATGTGATACCGAATACGAGCACGAAAAGAAAATTCACTTCTTTTCGGAGGAAAACAGAAAAAGCTTTATGATGGAATCGTGGCCTGCTTTTTGTGTTGTTGTTGCTCTCTTTGGTGTGATTTTCCACCACACTAATTTCAGTACGATCGTTGAAGGTAAAGGAGGATGGCAAAAACCAAACCCTTAACCGTTACAGCCTTGCACCGGAAACCGGTGAACGGAATGTGGAAAAACGATTTGCCAAGGATTGAAAAAGGACACGGACATAGACATGGAGGTTTTAAGATGGCGTGTGTGTATGTGTGTGCGTGTTTATAGCACTATCTTAAAGGTGTGCGATGAACCGTGTGTGCTTGTGTGCTATCAAAAGTTATGCACGGTTACACGCAATCGGCCATGGACGTTTGACGAATTTGAAAGGACACAAGACGCGAAACAATAAACCCTTAGCCGGTTGGAAAAATAGCTGTCGCTACGGAAGCGTTTAGGAAAAAGTGTGGTGAAGCAGAATGTTGTTTTTTTAGAGAGGAAATTCGAATCGATTGTGTGTAGTTGTGATAAAACATTGTCGAAGAATGTTATCCTATCGAAAGTATCGGTGCAATCGTTTGTAAAGATTGCTGGAATTGGTTGAAAGATGGACGTGTTTTTTTTCTAATAGTAATTATATTTGGACTAATATTGAACAAGTTATGATTATTTGGAGATATTCATAACACATGTTTGAACTTATTTATTTTTATCGCAAGAAAAGCGATGAGGAGTTTAAAAGGAGTTAGAAAATACAAAATTTAAATGAAAATCTAATAAATATTTGAGTAAAATAATAAAAGAATAATGAAAAAAATCAGAACAAAATGAAAAACGAAAGCAAATATAAAACTTCTTAAAACAGTTCATAAGAAATGAAAAAGAAAGTAATACATTTCAAAATAGAAACAAAGAGAGCATTAAAACAAAGAATAAAATCATCATAACTCAATTAAACTAAAACTTTACATTTCTCTCACTCTTATCGAATCTATTTTATCCATCTCGAGCACTTGTTCGAGATGCCAAAGTTATTATAAATAAAATGATAATGATAAATAATCACTCACTCGAACTGTATTTTGAAGTCTTTAAAGGATAATTTACTCTATCCCAACAAAACATGCAGTAAACGAACCAATCATTTTCTCTTCCAGATTCCGCATTCAACAGGGAACATTGTTTTCCCCGGTGAAGTTTGCAATTTTTCTTCCACTCCGAAAAAACCACCAAACCTTCGATAACTCAATAAATCATCAACCATCGACCGGGCGTTTGTTGGTGTGTTGTGTTTTCTGTTCCAAAGAGGTTGAACATAACGCGTATAAATTTCATTAGACGAAAGGACAAACCCTGCCAAACGGTGTCCAGTGTTTTGGGTGCAGTTTCAGGTAGCTGTTGAGCTTGGATGGTGGAACATAAGAAGCAAATCGTCCCATTTTCTCTCATTCGCCTCATCGTCCTGAAGCGTGACAAATGAGCTGTTATCAACGAACATCCTTTTTTGGCAGGTTTTTTTTTCTTCTTCCCTTCTTGGGTTTTAAGTAAACCTTTTGCTCCAGGAGATCGTATCGAGATTGAAACAACTAGCCAAAAAAAAAAAAAAGAACACCAAAGGACAATCCAAGTGGTAACGAAGGATAACACGAAACACTGCAAAGGTTTTGCTGTGGCTGGTTCTGATGGTAGAAGAAAAATTAATTGATATCTTCACTTTCGTACCTTTCCGCGTCGACGAAGGTGTTCCATCGCAGCAGTAAGTTATTCCCCGTTGGCATTTTGTCCTTGTCGAGTCCGTTTGTGTGTGTGTCTATTTTATGTCCTTACTGTCAGCAATGCCTTTTTCAATCTTCAATTTTTTGTTGCCGTTGTTGGTCTTCAACAAGATCATTTGCTTTTTAACGAACAAAACTTGAGAGAAAACAAAGTACGATAGGAGATACTTTTTACGCATTCTTGCGGCCCCGGGTGAGCTTAAGGATATGTCAAGCCTTTTTTTTCGATGTTTAAAAAAGCTTCAGTTTGGAAGGATTTTTTACTTTTTTGTCCTGTTTTTCTGCTTCTTTCTTTCGTAACTATCCACGTAACCGGTTCCCGTAGACTTTAATTCCCATTCCCACCGGTTGTGATTGGGATGGTGTTCCTGCGTGGTTCTCTTCCTTGTGCGTAGTGTGGAAGCCTTACAGGAACCCATCTCGGGTTGAGGGTTGTTTACGAACTTACCCGTATCGTCCTCGATACAGCTTTCCTTATTCGTCCTGATTTCACTTTGTTTCCCAAAAACAAAATGATCCGATATTAAAATGTCTTTCAACGAACCACTGGCCATAATGGGCCATTGGGCTATCAGGCGTATCTGAGCCTGAGCGGGTGTTGTTGAGGAGGAAAGCGAAATCGAAAAACGGTTCCCTTTGCCCACCGGGGAAGTCCCGGGGTAGAGGGGTTGTCAGATCCTGCATAAAAAAACGAAAAGCAAACAAATATACAGCAGCAGCAACGAATACAACGAAACAAAACAAAAAAAAATCACTAAAACAAAAAAGGAAACATTGAAGTTGTTAAAATTGGACGAGAAACACTCTTTTCTTTCTGTGTATTAAAATAAAAGGAGAAAGAAACACAAACAAAAAAAAGGGAGTAAAACTAGAAAACAAGGGAATCTAAATTCCGGCTGCATTCGACGACCATCGGCGGTGTGATGTGGGATACAAGCGTACAAGCGAAAGACTGCCCGCAGGAAGAAAACTTTAAATGTGGCAAGTAGAAAATTAAATTGTCCTTTGTTCCTGTGTGTCCGTACTACCGATGGTGCGGGTGACCATAAACTGAAGTAAACTAACCTTTTTTTCTTTTCTCCTTGCACTAAACACTCCCCTTTGCCGAATTGGAGAAAAAAAAAGCGAGTGAAAGCCGTATATCCTTGATCCTCGAGATGCTTCTGCTACATTGGAGGCTAAAACAAAACAAAAAAAAAGGGTTCCCTAGCAGAACGGACAGAGGGTGTTCCTTTTTTTCTCTTTGTTGTTTTTATTTGAACGCAATCGGGATGATTGGAGATTGTAGAATGAATTGAATTTATTTCCTGCCACCTCACATCCTCGGGGGTTTTTTCAACCTACCTCCCGGGCACCTCCTTCCAATCAAACTGATGATGAGTCCATCCAGTCACGGTTAATGGAGCGCGGATTGCAACAATCGTAAAAAAAAACAGAAAACAACCTCTCGATGGCTCGTTGATACGACCACGGGGGAGTGCTTGATTAATTGACATTGATTGTATTGGTTTGAGAGAGCGCTTTTTCGAACCTTTTCCAAATAAAACAAAGGGAAAGGTGAAAAACAGTGTCCGCTCTATACACTCCAGCTGCAGGAGGACAGAGGAACATAAAATCCTAGCTGAATCCTTTATTTTTGGTAAATGAAAATCGGTTTATTTGGAGAGATTGGAGGATTATTAGACTAATGGAAGTCTCGGTGTCTTGACTGTACAAGCGGGACAGTGGGTGTGTACTATAAAATGTCCTTCAATTTCTTGAAAAGTTGGTAATAAAACAATTTTTATAATTCTTTGAACTGTTTCTATATTGGCAATTTGACATAAACGTGAACTGTCAAACGAGCTGTCAAACGGTCACGCTGTTGAGTTGAAATACTATATAGTTCATTTTGCTATAAAATTACTGCACAACTCGCCATGGACATTTTACTGATTGGTAATCCTTATTTAAAAAAAAGCAAGTATCCTTCTGTTTTAAAGTTTTAGCTATCTTTACGAAATAGAAACTGAAAACTGACGTAATCCTTTCGTGCCATTGTAAAGCCCTTAATCCCGACATTCATTGTGATTGGACAAATGGGGTTTTATTGGGGTGAAATTGGCCAACGAAGTCCATCACCACCGGAGAAGGAACCAAGGAGGAACTATTCAAATTTCTATCCCAAAAAACCATGAGCTTAAAACTGGTGCTCGCTTCGTTTGCGTGGGTAAAGAAGCAAAGAGAGTCAATCAATGGTATTTCCCAGTGTAAGCAACCAAATGACCCTTGGTTGCATTTCGATAGTGAAACGGGAACCAATTAAACGTAAATCCTTCTCCAATGTGAAGTTTATCTAACGCTAATCTGCCGTCCATCTGCCGTGGGAGTAAGTACATGTTGCACAGCAAAAGGGAACCGATATCAGGTTCGTTAGATTCGGATTTGGAGAGCAATTTGGCAAATGTTTGGATTCGCATCCTCCAAATTGCAACCCTAATAGTCGATGGTGCCGTGACCAGGATACTGGTGGCATCTTTGCTTTGTACACATACGTTAAAGGGGCACATTACACCTTGCACTATACGCCATCATCGTCGCATTTCCCAGATGATCGTGATGGAGTTCAATGGTCAACTTTCTTGCTTTGCGACACTGTTGTTCGTCTGTTCGTTTGGAAACGGAACCAAACACGTACTATGACAGTGCGAATTAACATGCAAAACTCAAGCCCACAGTATGGGCAGGCGACGTAGGTGAAATAAATTAAAAAATATAATAAACCCAAACAAAAGATTGACCGACACACCACCCGATGGAATCAAATGTGAATAAACACACAAGAGGTGCTTCAAGATATTGATTTAACGTTACGACGTGTACATGTGTGTTCGCTGGACTATAGGACCATGCATGTCATTTTGGGATTGGATGCGTTGTTTTATTATTATTGTATTGTTCGTCTCCTCCCCTCAACCTGCCAGCAAGAAAAAAAAACCAACCCCTTTTTACGTTGTTGGGGGTGGAAACGATTTTACAGCCGAAAGAAGGCACAAAGATGAATATGGTGAGCGAAAGAAAACAAGTTGACTCCATTTGCAACCCAACCGCCGATGAGGAGTCCGTGGGAGGGGGTTGGAGGGGTGGGAGTGGGGGATGGTGCATAAGGTTCAATCACCTTCCACGCTGAAGGGGTTGGTGGGGGTAGCAGTGAAACTTCAGCTGATGGTGCAAAGAAAACAGCCCCGAGGGCCAACTTTTTTTTTTTTTTGGTTTTGTTTGCCTGCCTGCCTATACTGTTGCGCTGAGGTTAATGCTGAAACCGCTACGATGGGTGCGGGCGCTTAGAAAGAAAGTTTCAGAAGAAAGGGTCACAAGAGCGAACGACGAGAAGATGTGTGTGTGTATGTTTTTTTTTTCTTTTGGGGAGCTTCAAGGGTTCAACCTCCGTGGGGAAAGCACGGAGGAAAGGAGTGGAAGCTCACGGGAGCTTGTGGATCTGAGCGAGCAGTGAAGAAGATGGACGAAACGCAACACATAGCAAAAAAGAAAACAAAGCACCCAAGCGAAGTCATACGGAGTTTTGGCAGTGTCAACACCGTACACGACTTCCAATCCCTCGAGGCGTCTTCTCTGTAGAGGGTGGTACCAACCCCCCGATAAAGAAGGGTAGGTTACAGTAAATTCAAATTTTTTGAAAAGTAAATTTAAAATGTAAATGTTGACGTGGTTTTTAGGAGAGGAGGAGAGCTGAAAAGCGGATCGGGAAGAGGGTGATGCCCGGTTAGCGCATCAGCAGCAGCAGCAGCTTTCACGCGTAGGTCATTGCATTTTACGCGAGAATGGAAGGGTGCGAAGCGAGGCGGGCGAAACTGGAAAGCAAATACACCGAAAATAATCATAAACGATCGGCCAAAGCCGGTTCAGGTTCATCCCGAACTGTTCCCGAGAAGAATATTAATTGATGGTTGAGCTTTCTATAGGGAAAAAGCGGAGTTATATTTTTGTGCGTTTCTAGATCGTTCGAAGTGCGTTTTGTGGCTGCATATTCATTGACCTATATATTTTCTTTATTAGGTTTAAATTTTTTTTTTGGATTTGGTTTTCATTTCCTCGTTCTAATATTTTTTGTATTGTTTAATGCTTTGTTTTATAACTTTATTTCCTAACTTTGTGTCTGAATACCTTCCATGTATTCTCCTATTACTCTTCTTATTTGATTTATCCACTTTTTACAATACTTTAGTTTTAGTTTTTAGTATTTTAGGTTCGAAAATTTTGATTTTTTAATATCTTATATATTTTAAATACAAAAAGATATCAATAATTAATTTGTTTTTAATTTTGACATTTGAGGAAAGGAACACATAAATGATTCCAGATTATTAATAATAAAGAAACGCAGACGGTCTGTGTTGCGTCAATATACTTGACCACCCCCGTTAATAAACCTTGCTAGCTTATTGCTGATCGTCATCGTTTGCTAGTGCTGCTCCTACCCATGATCGTGTCTAACGTGCCCGTGGAACCTAACCATTATGGAATAACACCCCATTGCGTGTTCCATTTCCACCGTCCCAAGCGGGTTTTTAACATGTGTGCCAAGCGAGGGGGGACTCACGATCCGGCCCGGGTGTACCCCGGGTGTATTGGCTTCCTGGATCCTCGGGTCATTATACTGTACGATCGGCTCCTCCCAATCTCACGTGCCGCGAAAACGACACCCCGAACAAAAAAGAAAAAGGAAGAAAGCTACACAGCAACTCATGCAGTCCGTTGCGGTCTTGGGAGAGGTGGACAAAAGACGCTTTCTTCTTTGGCTCTAGACTGGCGTGAAGGTGATCGCGACACCCGACACAATCCGAAAAGGGAGCTAATCAACGTCTGCCCGGCAGCACGGGCGACAACGGTTTCGAAACGGCCGGAGCCAGCTTAGCTGGGCGCAACTTGTGCTCTAATCGCGATAATTTATCGCGATTGTGCACCGTGTGGCCGGCGGGTAAAAAGAAAGCTAAGATCGAAACGGCTACCACACTGCAGCAGACGAGATGCAAGCGTGTGTCGATCGGGTTCGACGATCCACAGCAAACCCGTAGCAACCTAATCGAACGCATTAGCTAGTCCAGTGCCACGGTACATACGCCGTGTAGACTGAACTTTATCTTCGGGTGAAAAATATGACCTCAAAGATTAGCGATAAGGAATAGTTTATTGTTATGTTTGGTTGCCTTTGTTTTTTCTGACTGCTTCTCTTGTCGTTTCGTCATTAATGTTTCGGTAAAATTGAGACATTAAGAGACCGAGGAAGGGTCATTTTTCAATTGGTAGTAGCACTATTTTTCACGGCCTATGAGCATATTCAAATACTTACGTTATCGAACTGTTGGAAGAAGCTATTTCTAATATATTAATGGAAGATATACGGTTAAGAATGTCCATGAAATTAATGTGAACTGCTGCAACTGTGGAGCTGTTTCTATTTCTAATTCCTAAGATGCCTTTTGAAAATGAACTTATTACTATTTTTGTATAAAGTAAGTTCTCTTTCAATTTTTAGCCTCTATTTGAGATATACTATATTATAGCAACTCAGTTATAGCAACCACAATTGTCTGGGAGGCTTTACGATATGTACTCTCTCAGAACTGTCATTTTAAACGAAAAAAATATTACTTAAAATGCTGGTAAAATCAGGACCCTGAATTTGAGATCGTTTGGAAGTGACCAGAGCTATATTACCTTTTTTTATAATACCGCAAATGTGTTTCTGTCCTTCTGAAGCCTCATACCTTAAGTGTACACTTTTTTACACTTAAACCATTTAAGAGATACATTACGATTCCCATGCGTATGTATCCAACATCATGTAAAATCAAGTGGAAAAAAATCTTTCCCTACTATCCCAGTTACACAGTCCACCAATCGCAATGTTCCATATGGAAATCGTCTCTCAAACAGCTGTTTTGGACCAGCTCCGTAACGAGGTCACATCTTTTCTTCAACCACCACGCCATCGATACGAGAGCCGATACCATGCGGTATCTATTCTAGCCACTTCGTCGAGGCCGATAGACACGTCTCCTAACGTGCTGCTTGTATTACAAAAGGTTGTCACAGTGCGACCACTCATTACACAGACCGGCAACGAAGTCGTCGGCGCACCTAATGGAGGAAACACCGGCCGGACAGGTTGGGCCAGTTTTGGCGACAGATTTCCGACAGATGTACACGGGTTCGTCGCCGACACCGGACCATAGGTGGCTAACCGGATTAATGAAGTTAGCAGTTGCTTGGTTGATTATCCAGGTCAGTACATCCTGAGAGGTGGTGAAGGTTTCACCCTTCGTACCACCCGCCGTGAGTGAGTGATTGATTTTGAGTTAATTTTTTTTTCTTCTCACTCCCAGAACCGAACCACCGTACGCGGTGCAGGAAGTGAATTAATCCATTTCCTCTATTCGGGAGCAGAAGTAACACCCGATACGGCTCCGACCGTGCTGGGAATGCATGTGGATAGGAAAGCAGACTGGATTCGTAATGATCTTGCAATATTGCGATATGCAAATGAAGATGATGATGCTCTAGAAGGAAAGAAGAGAAAAACACTCACCTCTCCCCTTCATTCTCTTCCACTGAAACTTACTCAACATCAAGTCATCTTCCTCGGAAGGTCTGCCTCCCCAAAGCGCCCCGCCTCTGCAGAAAAAAAGGCAATCGTACCGCTCCGTGGTAGATAATTTTTGTTTTCGATAATTTCATTAAGTTTGATTGATGTTTCTCAGCTTCTGGAGCACGCTTATCGCGTATTGCTCTACCATCCCTTTCGCAGGCACTTTTTTCGCTGATGCGCTACTGAGGAGACCTTTTTCCCAGTTTGTGGCCCTTTTTTTGTTGTTGTTTAGTTCGCTTCTACCCACTCTGTCAGCATCATCATCATCATCGTCATCATCGTCATCGTACGGGCACCGTTGCCTGAGCACGTTTCTTCCAATTAAATTTAGACACGCACCGCAGGCTGCTGTTGCTTCCTCCTTTCCTTTTCCCTTCTAAAACCCCACCTGCATGGGGCGAGCAGCAATGCCTTTGCAATCTCAGCTGTTTGCTTAGGAAAGCGATCGTTGGTGCTGATGATGAGGATGATGATGATGCTGAGCTCAGCAGCATTTACTATTTCGGCTTGTTGTGCGTACGGTTTGTCTTTGGCCTTCTTGTCTAATGCGCTAGGTGATGGGGGGTTTCAGAGGGGAAGTGGGGGGGGGGGGGGGGTGGGTGGTTTTACGTACGCACAAATACATGCGCTCGTACGCATCCACCATCCCACCCGGAACAATCGTTATAATGAACTGAGAACGACATAAGGGGGCAAATAGGAATGGGAACGGGGTGGAGTAAAAATGGTTTGAATCGCGCTGCTGTTGGAGCCTGCTACTGTATAGTGCAGCAGGCGATGGAAAAGAATCGATTATCGATTCTATCGAGTCACCGTTCATCCACCTCGTACGAAACCTGACCGTACGGTTGGAGGGTGAATCGAATAGTTACTCAAGAATGGTGACCTGTCTAGTGCATCTCTTGTTACAAATTGCCTTTTCACTCTTTTTGTATTATGTGCTTATTTTAATCATTCCTTCTATTGTGTTCTATTTCTTTTTTGTTCTTTTTATTTTTTTATTCTTTTTATATTGTTTAATTATTTTAATCCTAGTTCTTTTATTTACTTAATTTTATTTTAATTTCTTGTAGTTAGAAGAAGAGTTATTTTGTCTTTAAATTTTTTATTTTTATTTTATATTTCTCTTATATTTATACTTCGAAATTGTGTTTTTTTCTCGTACTTCGTTACTTTGTAAAAATTTTATTCCTCAACATAAACCAGAGTTTTAACCTTCTTTTGCAATTTCTTCTCGTGCTATTCTATACTTTTCTCGTTCAAAGCAACTATTCAATTCGCACCATTTTCTTCATCAACCCTTAGTAAGACTTGGCCCGGTTGCTGATGAAAGGTAGTATGCAGGAGGTGTACCACACCGACGAACACCATTGGCCACCCGTTTGCATCCCACTGCTTCTTGGCACCGTTACTCAATTACAGACGTTTACAGCCGAGACAAGATTCATGCGTTCGATCGTTTATCATCCCTGCTGTGTGTGTGTGTATCTATGAGGTTCCCAATCGCCACCTTTCCCCCACCGTTCAAATCCTCACACCTGTTGTCCCGATGGAAACTTCAGCTTGTTATTTTCGAAACCTTCTTTGGTTCGATAAATTGGGCTCGTGGAAAACTGTCACTAGATGAAAAGCCTTTGGCATGAAGTGGGTGAGTGAAAATTTTATAGTGTAATTTCTTCAAGCACCTTGTAACGTACCAAGACAAATGTATGGTTCCCCGAGGAAGACCAAATCCCGTACGATTATGACGCTTTGTTGCAATGTATGGCCGTGAGTTCGTCCAGGGAGCGGGTGGCAAACATACGGATAATGTACCATGTAAGCAAACGCAAGAAGAAGAATAAAGAAAGAGTGAAAGTGTTGTGTTTCGTAGACCAAGTCGACTGCCAAGTCCTTGCACCGGACAGCGAACAAAACCCGAGCCCTGCATAGTGTGTTCGTAAAGGGGTAGTTTAGTGAAGGAAACTGCCATTGCTTTGTCAGTATGGTGGAATAAGAAAATCGGGGAGTAAAATCCCAAAACTGCAACAGTAGAAGGCCGGTTCGGGTTGCCTGGGTGAGGCATCGGACCGGGGGCGTTCGGAGTTAGGTTAGGAAAAGTTCAATCGGCAAGATTGGTCCGGAAATTTATGCACCATCGATTGAAAGCGACGATAAGCTTACTCTCCGTTACCCCGTTGTGGTTTTAGTTTATTGGTTTTTAGAGCCTTCTGGGATCGAGGGACACATGAGGACTCATATGGGGCGATGTGCCAGAAGGAAAGGGATGTAAATCGAAACCGAAAACAATTTTTATTGTATTTTTTGCCCAGACAAAAGTGGGAACCGAAAGCATGTTTCCAATAGTGTTTTTTTCCTAGCAAAGGAAATGAACAGCAGGCGATCCGGTACCGGTGGCTGTAAAGCTACCAACACCAAATTTCTGATTCCTTATCAATTTAATCCCATCTGCTGCCTGGTTCAAGTAGTGTGAAACATAATTTATCCAAACAAGGAAAACACACACTACCAGCTACTCCCACTACCACCAATTACGGGCTATTTTTCGTCAGACAAAGGACAATTTATTTGAATGCTCTTTTAAAAACGAGAAGCCGATTTTGCGGATGTAAATTGAGCATCGAACGATTTCCCGACCGAGGTGACTACGAGGTGAAGAGAAAAACAGACAGGGGGTGAAGAAAATGGAAACCGTTATCTTGTGGAAAGAAACCATTTCTCTTGCATTCGTTTCGATGGAGTTTCAGCTAGTGTTGGTTTCGATTTGGTACCATTTTTAAAAAGGAAATGTACTAAGATAAGCAGCATTATAAACTCTGCCACTTTAAAGCTGCTTAAGAGCTGTTTTAAAAAACGATTTAACCTGTCCATCGTGCGCCTTATCGCGATAGAACTTTCAACAAACGTTCAGGTGTTTCGATCACATTTCCTTTCATCAATTAAACGTTAAAACCGATTTCGGCTCATTAATCTCTCTCCGTAGCATTGTTGCGAAACGGCAAAAGCTAACCTTTATCTTTTCAACCCAAAACTGACGGGAGTGACGGAAGAACGCCGCATTGTGGTGTAAATTTTTGGCCCACTTCCGTTCCCGATAACGGCGTACCGCCGGCCGCAAACCTTTAATTTATAATCCGCGCTACCGCAGTAGCCCACGAAACCTGGCAGGATCCACTTCCGGAAACGAAAGTCCATTTTTAACTTTTCCCCTTCGCGCGGTTGGTAATCGCAAATTTTCATCGACGCAGCCTCGACTCGGAGCACGGAGCCCGGAATCGATTGAACCGAATGGCTTATCTTTGACACAATTAACGTAGGGTCTCTCCGGACCAACACCGCTCCGGTGCACGAAATGGTTGGACTTAGCGCTTCGAAACCTCACCAGCACCAGCGAGCTCGGTCGAGTTTTTCTTTGTAACCAGTAAACCGGTTTCCCGGATTCGGTGTGTTCTCCAACACGCGCGGCCCGACACAAAATGGGCCGGAGACTTTACGTTACGGTGGAAAGTGTGCAGCTTTTGACGATGATTTATAGGTTTCCGTTTGTGCCCTTTTACTGAGGTGACCTTTTGCTTGATTTCTTCTCACACGCCGGACGGACGACTTTCCTCTGCTCGCGTCGTTTTGGTTTGTAGTTTTGATTGGTGAAGAAAAAACGGGTTAATTTAAAGGAAAGGAAGTAAAATTTGTACTTTATCCTGTTGGATGGGGTGGCGATTCGAAATAGAAATGCGTACAGAAAGTTCCATCCAGCAATGGTGGATGATTCGTTTGTGTAGTCTTTTATCTTGTGATCATTAAACATTAGCATTCCGGATCAGTACCAAATTATCAATGAACCGTGGGTCTATGAATCTTAGAACGTTTACTTAATGAAACATAAAAGGAAAGAGTATTTCGACGTTGAAAGAGTTGAAACATCTATTAAATGCTATCATTACTTTTGACTAAATTTCATTCACAGATTCGGTCCCAATTTTTGTTTTAAAAGAATTGATGTGACAGGGGTTTTGAGAAGGCAGGATACTGTGAGGAAAGTTTGGAAATATTGCATTTCATTTTCTTTATGCTGTTATTGCAAAAAAAAAACAAATTAAATTAAACAAGGTAATGCTATATCTAACAAAATTACTGTTTGATCCTGGTCACGGCACCAGAAACTGATGTCACATTTTCTTTACAGGAACTGTAAAAAGATTTTAATTTTGAAAGTTTTAGTAACGCATGTAACTAACGGAGAGGAAAATAAAATGAAACCTTTTCTTGATGCTAACCGTCAAAATTTGAAACCCAAGCTGAACCGTAAAAAATAACAAGCAGAACATAAAACGACCGAAAGGTCACTCTCTCTCTCTCTCTCTCTCTCTCTCTCTCTTTGGCAGCGAGTTGAGCAGAACTAGCATCGCCATTTTTTACCCTTATGTATTTTTTTTGGTATGTCCTTTTAACACAACTAAAAAAAAAACACGAACGCTCACACACATACAGCGGCAGGACGAAACAGTACTAGCAGGCCACCGAGGGTGGAACGGACAGGCTCGAATGCTTCACAACAAAACAGTGATAATAAATGTATTCACGCTAAATTAATTTATACTCCTCGCCTGAAATATAATGGATTGGAGCTCGTCCTGACAAATGCTTGGCCATGTTTCCATGTGCCACATATACAATCGCGCTTGCCCCTTTTTGGGTATGTGTGTTTCATTGTGTTGGCGTACAGGGGAGCCAGTTTTTCGGTCATCCACATCCTGGCCTTTTTGCATCCGTCCAGCAAACGGATCGTACGTTCGATGTGTTCCGTCTAGTTCGGGTTCGTGATTGTGGTCGTGCCGAAAACAGGACAATGGCAGCATAGAAACACCCGACGCTTGAGGGGTGGGCATCGAGACCGGAGCGGATCACCGGATGGAGAACTGTTTCCTATTATAATATTATGTAATAAATCCCAATCATTGCGTTTACGTTACCGTGTGTTGTGGTCGCTGTGGTCTCCGATGTCCTTTCATTTGCCGGCCTGACTGAAGGAGAAGGTCGAATTTAGAGAGAATCAGCTTGGGTTGACATTATCAGGTTGAAAAATAATAACATGCATGCTTTACACTGTCTGCCGGGTCTGGGTCTTTGTTTTTTTTGTGTGTTTGTTTCCTTCGAGCACTCGTCCTTTCGAAGGTCCTTTTACTTTCACGCACTCTATACAATCGTTTACGGCCGTTGTCCAGCAGTTGGTGACTGCAGTTGTTCGTTCTTTTTGTACGCTGTGTATGCAAAACACTCTCACAAAGCGATAGCAAACATACAGGCACATGAGATAGCAAGTGGCTCAAACAGACCATGACCGTGGCATTAGACGGCATCAACCACAAGCTCGAATCCCAGTCGAAACGTTCGATTTACTGACAAGCCGTACCGAAATGCATGCCCCAAAATGCCACTGACCATTCGACAATTTGTTTACCGGGAAGCATAAAGGGAAAAGGAGTCCTGTGGGTGGGGAAGCGAAACGGGTGAATGATATATTACAGCTCGTGTCTATGGTTGGGCATGTTAGTTGGACCGGGTGACCAGCAAATGTCAAACCATTGAGCCAGATGCGTTCAATTTTCTCCCTGCAAAGAAAACGGGAGGCTAACGGGAGTTGCCTGTGAGGGGTTGGGGATGGAGATGATTTTGGGGCAATATTAAAGGTTACGTTAAATCGGATTCGGTAACCTAGATTAAATGTCACTAAGAAATTCCTTACTGAAATATTTCAATTAAAGCTGCCTTTGAGGAGTGCGATTCTTGACGCTTTATTTTTAATTCAAATACCTAGGTCTTAAATATACTTCATTCCAAATTGAAGTTTTTATAGTCTTCCGTTCCATAAACTCACACATAATGTTGCTCTGGAGCATAAATCAATCTCAACATAAAATGGAATGTATAGATCAGGGAATGCAATTATGTACGAACCATTTCCATGCGGAATGGACACACAGGGCAACTCATCTTAATTCCAAGCTCACCCTCACGGCACACCGAACAATGTAACGAATTTAGCAATTTTCCACCGAAAATGCAACAGCACCGTAGAAATATTTCGATGCATCGAAGGTATGGTAAATGTACCATCGGGTGCATCGTTTGCAGCGCTCGTCAGCTGTCCAAGCTACTCCGGTGCCGATGGACCACTCGATTCGCTTGTGTCCTTGAGAACCACCACCATCAGCGTGCAATTACATTTTCTGCCATTATTACGGTGTGTGCGTGTGTGTTGGTGATGCGTGTAAATGTGCACCTCCAAACGGTCGTGCCTTTCAGCTCTAGAACAATCGACAAACAGGCCGGTTGAAGTGTGGTAGGGTTGGAAAAAATAAATAGAACTGCATCGAGAACTGCATCCAACACGAGTGGCCGTTAGACGTTTTGCCTGTATGCGTGTACCGCTGCATTTCAACATTCAACGCATTCGAGCAAAAGGTGCGTTCTACATTAATGGAAGGGAAAATGCGGCTTCTGATGACTGGGTACTCTCTCTACCAAAAAAAAAAGCCTTCCAACCATATAAAGAGAAAAGTGACGAATACAGCACAGTGCGGTCGACAGTTTTCAAGGTCAAAGTTAAATTTGAACATTCTCCCTTCGGTGTACCTTTCCTGTGTCCCTTGCCTTTTTAGTCCGATTTTTCATTCCACCGTCGGAAAATCCGGCTTAGGGTGCGTATGAAAGCGGGAGGAATTCTAATTATAAGGCGCTGGTGCATTCGAAGGGGTGGATTGAGCATTCCCGGCACGGGTCTGGTATCACCCTGCCGAGAACTTCGAACCTCCTCGAACCAAGTGCGTCGCGCGTGTTGAGGGATTGAGTGACGAGATTTTCGTATCTGACGAGAAGTTTGAGAGGGGCGAGTTGTTTGTGTGACGGAACAGTGAAGGATCCATCACAGTCAGTCCGCAGTTTCATAACCGTCCTCACGGGTTGGTACTCTTTTTCTTCTTCGGTTCTCCCATTCCAGGATGAAGGCACCGAGCGGAAGCGTGGTGACGTGGTGAGATTATAATTAGCTAAGTATGGCGGATGCCACGTCCGCTCTTACGCGCTCTGCGAGGATAATTTTACTGGAAAGCGACGAGTTCTAATTAAAACTGAATGACTGCATCAGGCGGGGAAGTTTGAAGCGTCAGATGTCAGAAGCTACCTGACGTGTGGGTGGAAGGAACTCTTCGTTGCCGAAGGATGGATTTGTTTGAGGTTAAGTGCTCAGAAATTGCATGAGATGTGATAAGAATAACAACAACAAAAAACATTTTTTATGAGACTTAATTTATAATTTTTATTTTCTAATCTAATCTAATATTTTCTAATCTAATCTAATAAAAGAGTTGTTATGATATTGGGTTTTCCAGGACTTTCTTTCAAAATATTGTTTTACATTAAAATGTATTTATATATATAAAAGTAAAAATACTTACTGTGACATCAAGCCCTCAAATCACTGCTCCTATTGTGCTGCAACAAAAGTCAAGTGCATACACTATAGAGCGGAATGACTTGGCCCCAGGGAGATGTTACTTCGCACATCCCCCAAGGAGTTGCACTGGAACTGCAACCGGTTCCAACCCCACGTTGGAAAGGATCGTTCCCATTCGTCGGTTTCCACGTCAGGACACGGTTACAATGTACGAGTGTGCTCACACGCACATAACACATACTCAAACGAGACGAGATTTGCCTATCGCATACGACAGGCACTCGTCGTCTTATACGTCGACAACACCGACAGTCTCATTAGCAACAGGGCTAATTAGGTGATTGACTTCTGGGTGGTAATATAGTATGTTGTGTAGCATTCCATCCGATCGGGAGTTTGGAAGTGGCGGTATATTAAAAATTCCATCATCCGTGTGTGCGCAGACGAGTAGATGCAGTTAGTCTGTTTGCAAGTGATGCGGCATTATGTCATAAATAAAGTTTGCCACTAGCGGGGGTTTTTAAGCTGCTCGGTAGCTGCTTAATGGTACTTACTTAGGTTTAATTGGAAGGTGCCACACATTGCAATGTCTTTGGAGACTTGGCTCTAATCATGACTCTGCTACATTGTGTGCGAAGATGAAGATGTTCCTCCACGTAATGAAGGATGAAGTTGCACGGAGCAGGCAATCAAAATTCGCAACCAAAGTAAATGGGGAAAAAATATTAAAAGACCTTATGTCTTGCTTGAATTTGGAAGCGTTTCATTCCCATTCTAACCGTTAGTAAACTCATTCACCGCACATGCTCACAATCTACACCGTCGACTCGGCGTCTAGTTCATGTGTCGCAAGCTTTTTTTTCGGTAAATTCTCCACACTTGGTTAAGTGTCATCGTGGAAAATGCAAACCATTTGTTCGGTTTGACATTTAAAAAAACTCACCATCATTAACATGTTCACATTTAGAATCCATAGCTGTAGTGCCACCTTCGTGGTGTGGTTGTAATAGAATGGAAACACTTTTGTCATCGGTTCCAGCTGTCATGTTAAACCCGGCTCTACCCGGTTTGCTTGATTTTTCATTAACAAAAACGCCGGCTCTATCACCCTTCTTGTACGCGGCCGGGTTGTTCAAAAATTTCAAGTTCACCCATACACATATGCCAAAGTGTTTTTGAAGGCCAACAGGCCACCATCCTATGCGATGGATGGTGTGGTGTTTGAGGACTTACTTTTTTTTTGCTCTGTTGCAGCAAATGTTCCCATTTTCCCCTATTGAATTTTTGCAAGAATTTTAGCATAACACTACCCGCGCACCTCGGACCACACGGATGCACTTCCATTACGGATAATTGAAAGCTATCTGAAATCTGACATTCAATACTTTTAATTACACTCTCGGTCGCAGGCGTTTGTAACAGAGGAACAGGACGAAAGATCACCGAACACACATACAGCCACACTCGATAACGTCGAATGGTGTATGTAACCGGCAGTCGACCGGTATCGGCTTTATATGCCCATCACCCTTCAGGATAAACTTTCCATTCCATTCACGTATCCCTTCGTGTTCGAAAGAATCCTTAAAAGCAACCCTGGCCGTGGTCGTGGCAACGTGGACTGCGAGCCTCTCTTTACAAAGCCTCGTACCATTCAATAGCTGGTCACTTCGGACCGTTTGTGTGTGCGTGTGTGTATACAGTCCACATCCCGCATCCATCTCGCTGTATGTAGTTGATTTTGATATACACAGCGCTGGATGGATGTGGATGATGCTTAGCATAGCAACAACCAACCGAGTCATCTCGCGTGGATCCATTTCATCCGGCCATCGGTTTTGCTGCGGTGGTTGCGTCACTCGAATCTTCCACCTAGCCGTCGTCGAAAAATATGTATGCAATCCACCTCGGCTGTTGCAGAGATGATGTATAAAGGGGGAAAGAGGCACAAAAAAAGAAACGAAACCGCCCTGTACTTCCCTTTCATTGCTGTTTTCTTTTACAAAGGCTGGTGGGTATTCGTTTTTTGGGGGTAGAATTTCGGGCACAAGTTGATGGAGAATATTTTCGGGCCTAGCGTTTGTGACGCAAGCAGATTTGAAAGTGAAACCATCATGTGTGGTTTTGAAAAAAGAACTTTGAGCTGCTGTTGTTATACTATTAAACTAAAGTAATAATACTTTTTAAAAACTAAAACAAAAGTAAAAGATGTAAAAAGAGGAAAATGGAACTATAACAATATATATGAAAATCAGAAGAAAAAAAACATAAATTAAAAAGAGGAAAAAAGAAAACGATAAGTATAGAAGAGAAATTAGAAATAAAGAAAACAAAATATAAATGAAACAACTAAAGATAAAACACGTAAAAAAATAAAAGAATTATCTTAAAACTTGTGAAGAATACCTTAAAATCCCATAGTGTTATGACCGGGTGACTGATGGTTTCGGAGTCGCGGTTAGTTGTTGTACTATCATAAAAAAAACCTTCATCTCTTTCGTGGTTTACAAAATGGATGACAGATTACAAAAAAAAGCTTCCAGAAAAGAAATGAAAAAAACGCAAAAAACTAAATCGAGACATCTCGTCCCACAGCCAACGCGGTTCTGATGTATGATTTTGATCCTTTGCATCAAGAGATCGGCCAACGATGAGATATGCTCATTTTCATCACAAACCATCACGGAATGTGTACGTGTGTATGCATACTCCCATGCCAAACAGCCATCAGTACAGTACTGCGAGAAAGATGGTACTTTGGGCTTACTTTTTGGTGCGTTTTTTCCTGTCCTCTTATTATTTCGAGCTCCGAGTCAGAACTCCGATGTGCGCATTAAGCTCTGTAGAGGAATCCTATGGGGACATGGGTTTGGGGGATGGATGGGTGGATAGAGATGTTGGGGATGTTTTCATTTCAACAGCGCGACACCTTTAGTGTGTGTTTCGCTATCCGTGCTTTTCCGCTTTTGGACTGGAGCTCACTTTGGTTTATAATTCTCGGCTTCGTTTTCATCTTCAACGTTTGCCATACACACCCGCATGCTCCTGCACGATCGGTGTGCAGGGTGTGTCTAACGCAGAGCTCGCATCACTCGTTGCCGGGGCTTCACAAACCCGAAACGGTTAGCAACACGGATCAGGTTCAGCTTCTTGTACGTCTGCTTTCTCGGCTACGGCAATGAAAAGAAGCAACAACGAAAGATGAGAGAAAAAAAACACACACCTTTTCATGGCCTCACGGGTCCCGCCTGCCGAAACGTTATCCCCATCACACCAAGGGTATCTCTTCTGGGTTGGATGCAAGGTTTTAAAGGCCCGTTCCTTTTTGGATCTTTCATTTTGAAAGCGCCTGGACCTGGTGCCGGGGCAGAAGAGAACCTGTCAGTTTGTGAAGACACCGAGATCTTATTCACTTCACTGGGCTTGGTTACGTGGTCGACGATGCAACCAGGGAAGTGAAGAAGTCACGCGGCTAGCGGGGACAGTTTCAAAATGACACGAAAACGGGCAAGCAGATGAAGATGGTGGGGGCGTTGGTGAGGAGGACGATCGAGGACGGGAAAGATATGAATAGAATATGTCAGGCATGATGTGGAATATAATAGATTTATGTAGACACTTTGTCTAGTCATGTCGAGTCGAGATATCAAGTGCAACAATAGCTAGAACCCGGAGCTCAGGTTTAACTACAAAGGTGGGGAAGGAGGGGAATCATGGAAGGGGGGCTCTTGTGTTTTATAAGGTGGAAAAATAGTTTCCACTCGAGCTGATGGCAAAAACCGGAGTACCGGAGTTGGAAGACGAGCGAATACGATACGATGTGTGTAGGAGCACGCACCGATGAGCTTATTATTTAATGCCCAACGTCTCCTTGGGAAGGTGCATCGGTCGTCGTCTCCGTCCGTATCGGTGTGTGGCTCGGTGCCGAGTTTCAGCCAGCGTTGGAGAAGCGAGGTACATACTTCCGTCTTTTTGCAAGATTTTCCACCGTGCTGATGTTTATCAGCAAACGGCTCTGCCTCTCTACTGGTGCAGTTTCGACCTGACTGTTACATAATCTTGATTATCAGCTTATCGAGTGACGGGATACCGTGGTACGGTCGGAGCATGAGTCATCGGACCAGTGCAACCAGGGAGGTTGATGATTTATGCACTAACGTGCACTAACGAAGCGGTAAAGTGTACTGCGAAGAGGTTTTTGCGAACCGCTTGGACCGATGTACCTACGTATTGTTAGGAAACATTTATGATCTAAACGGGTCGTCAATATTTTGTCAGGTGCACTCCGTTGCTGACAGACATTTCGGTCAGTGGAGGTCATTTGAGAGCAGCTCAGAATTGTTCTCGTTAATGTTCGATAAAGTGCTAGAAAGGAAATTAATTTAATGACAGCTATTACTTGGTACGTCAGTTTTGTTGACAGTTTGGCTTTGTTGATGTAGTTGATTGTTAGATGACGTTTCTATCTACTGTTTGTTGACATTTATTTGACATTTATTGACATTTATTAACCACTTATTCTAGTATCATTTTATTAAACATGATTTTTTATAGAAATACTTAGCAGATGATGCTTTATACACATAATTTCTTAAAATAATAATTACGATAAAAATAAGTTACTAATTAAAGAAGCAGAATTTACACGGAAATAATAACATAAAAAATAATTAAAATAGCTTCATCAGATGACTCAGACATGAACATGGGAAATTAATGCACGATTGAACAAAATCCCGACACTGTGCGTCTCCACGTGCTAAATTATGTATTTTCCACCTTACAGCTTGGGAAACCGATTTTAACCGAAGGTACATGTTTGGCGCAGCCGGAAAAGCGAAAAGCGTCCCGGCAAAAATATAGCCTTCTGTCAGCGTTTGACATGTTTGAAGCGCTCCACAAAGGTTTTTTTTCTATCCATGTGAGGTAATTGTTGTTTAATAATTGATTCCATCCCATTGGTCCCGAAAACCTTCGTCCTTGTAGGGTCACAACCACCGTCGCAGCACCGTTGATTACAGATAAAGATAATACGCCCATCCGTTTGGCTTTTATCAAAAGAACGATGCTGTACTGAGATACTATTTGCATTCGTTCACAAGAGGGCCGGCTGAGTGATCGTAGATAGGTTGCAAAATTGTGTTGTAAAAGGCAGAAAGAAAAGAAGTAATACATTTTACAAAAAAAACAGCAAATGTCGCAAAAGTTTTCAAGAGGAATACACTTTTTGGAGATTTTTTTTTTTTTTGCTAAAAACAAGGGACAAAGGAAGATGTAAAAAAAATCTCAATTCAAAACTCTTCACATCAACGCGGAAGCATCAGGAACCTTTTCAATCTTACCGTTTTCATTTGCTTTTTTTCCCCTATACACTCTGTTATAAAAAGTGGAAGGTGCTTGAAGGTAAAATTATTTTGTTTTTTATGTCTTTCAAATTTATATCTCAGATCTGTTGTTGAGTGTCATCATCTTGAAGGATTTCATCTTGGTCAAAGATTTTAAGACTTAAATGCTGTTTCGGGGATGGTGCACCTGCATTGTGATTTTCAAGGTCTGATTTTCACATTTGCAAAACACAAACATAGACAGAAGAATATTTTCCAGCCCTGAAAAACGACTGAAAAACACTGAAAGTAATGGGTTTTCCATTCATCAGGAAAAAGGAAAGCGAACGTTTTTTGTGAGTTGCGATTCTTCTTTAGAAAAGTCCTTCTTTTGACATCAAGATGAATAGAAAAGGAAAAAGAAAACAGACAAGGAGAAGACAAACCGTCATCCTTGTCTTTACGGCCACTTCTATCTCGGATTTGGCGGCAGTGCGGGAAGGCCGACTTCAATCAATTCGGATTGAAATATTTGACAGGCTTCCATCGTGATATGTCCCCGCGCCATTTCTGATCGGTGTGATGACAACAGGAAATGATGGATTGGTTTCGTATTTTTTTTTTTCATTTTGTTTTTCTTATCATCCACCCTGTGGTTTTTTCTTCTTCTCCCCATTTTCTTTTCTACCGTTGGAAAATTTTCAGCAAGCCACCAATGCTGGAATGAAAAATGATCCACCAGTGAACCTGATTCTGCTTAAGGGAAGGTGTTAAAATTGTTTTGTCGCTCTGCCTTGAGTGTATATTTTCTTGGAACGGCCCTTCTGTAAATTTCATTCTCTCACTGAGTGGGATGGGAGTTGGATGGCTTAACGGCTGATGGTAAAATGTTTTGACTTAGCTTTTCTTCTTCGAAGTCAGCCGTGTCATCCATTAGGCATGTTGTGTGGCTGTGGAAAACCTTACCCTTCTTCGTCCATGGCGCGTATGCGTGAGAAGGCACGAGACGCCATGAGGAGAGATTGAGATTCGTTTTTCTTCCGCACTGTGGAAAACACTTCTCCAATTCCTTTTTCCACAAAGTCACATAAGCAGATAAGCGGAGATCTAATTCGTTTGCAATAAGTTGGGCCGCGTTGTTTTGCAAATCGGTTTTATGCTCTCATGTGTATGTGTGAGGTTGTGACTAAAAAAAAACAGGACGTGTAAGGATAACCCGATCTGTACGTCGGAGAAAGATTAGACTCGATGTAGTGAAAAACGTTTTCCCGACAAAATTGAGCGATTGTGAGCAAAGTGTGTGTCATGGAAATACATCTTGGACTTTTTTTTGGTTGTTGGTTTATTATAGGAAGATTGAAAACCCTCTGCAAGATGGAGAGCATCTCTCCATGTTCCAGCTTTGGTACGCTGATTGTCAAGTGTTGATAACACTCACTGTGTCCCTTGTGCCCTTCACGATAAAATGGAAAGCGGAAAAAATAACTCTAGGGTAATCGATTCTCCTCTCTCTCTCGGAACGAATTTCCCTTTCGAATATCGTTTTTTTTTTGGGTACGAGACCTAATATATACGTAGGTCACTAGCATCAGCTGTTTGCCATCCGGGAATGTTTTATTGGAGGCGGTTTTCTGTAGAGCGAATTTTATTTGTGGGGAAAAAATGAAAATGGCAATTTATTTTTGCAGAAGGATTGAGATCGATTCGGAACGATTGTACGGTGAATAATGGTTTAATCTTTCTCTTCCTGAAACTTGAATGCGTTATAGGAGAGAGGAGAAGCGGAAGAAATGATGTTTTAGACCTCTTATAGATATATTTAGGTTGGTTATATTACTTCAAGTGAGATTTGTACTACATTCCCCATCAACTTGAATTTTCTCTTAGAGTGTTGAAGACTAAATTTCCTCATTAATTTCTTTTCGAAAGTGTTCAATTCAGATCCACTATTTAGACTACTTTGTGGTAATTGTTTGAACTGATATAATCTTTCTGAACTCTAAACATAGACTATAAAACGGCTATATGGCCTTCTAAGTATTGCTCAGTAAGTATTGAGGTGCAAACACGTCCTATGTATCATATTGCATTTCTTTCTTGCAAACAATCCTCTAACCATCACATCATCCATTACTTGCAACAGCTGAAACTGCAAGTGAAAATATGTTTCCAAGAAAAACTAAAGGATTTCTACTCCATTTACACTCCATCCTGTGACAACTTCCTAACGAAGGCGGCCACCGAAAACCCGTCATGAAAATATGAAGGCAATTAAAATATTTCCCAGCTTCAAACAAACCGAAAAAAAGACGAAGATCATTAACGTACCATAACGTGCGCTTGGCATGCAAAGAATTAAATGTGAGTGTGTTGCACCAGGGCGAGGTGGAAAACTTTTCTCCTCTCGTGGGAAGGGCGTGGAGGAGAGAGAGGGTGCGGGGTGGTGGAGGGGTTGAGGGGAAGTAAGAAGATTAATGTTGTTTCGATGGATTTATTTGGAGTAAACTGGTGACACTCGGCGCTTAATACGAGTGATCGTTAAAAACGCTCCCGAAGCGCGTTCTCGGTTGTTTGATTTATATCGTCATTCTTTCCCCGCCGGTGTTCCGCTCCCATATAGGTGCCTTTCGGTGCACGTGAACCCGTAGTTTTTCGGTGTTGGAAAATGCCAACCTTAGTGACATATTCGGAGCGATTCGGTGCACCTGTCGACGTACGCAAAAATCGTTAGACTGGTTCCACACACCAGACCATCGGTGTGGCGTATTTATTTCCTTCCCGCGGCTTTTCGTTTACCGTGCGTTGGGACGCGCCGGCTTCTTGAATAATGAAGTCGGTGTGCGTTTCTGTGTCAATCGGTACGGGCTTCAACCGGCAGGCGTAAGCAACTGCACAAGAAGAAACTGGCGTACAAATTGAATTTATTATCTCATTTTTCATTTTTGAATTATGAAAAGCTGTTTTCCACGCGCGCGATTTCGGTTGCTATGGTGATGTGTCGCGAAGAAATCTGCTGGGAAGAGAGTTAGCACTGTGTAAGCTGTAGTTGTGAAGGGAAGCCAAAGTGAATGGTTCTTGGTTAGAAACAAGAAGGGAGCGATCGATGTGACATTAACTTTCTTTGGTGAAAGGATACTGTTCGGAGTTTTTGGAAGAGAAAAATAAAAGATTGGAAAGTTGTTTGTATCATCGGGTTCGGGTTCTAGCTACTCCCCAGTGCGATCGATTCGAGTCCCTTTCCGGTTAGGCACTTTTCCCGTGGTTCTTTCGGGGGAATTCTTTCCTTTCGGAGTAAAAATTCTAACCACCGAAACAGATGAGCGAATTCTCACATTATGACCGTGACATTAAAATTTATTTCTCTTTTTTCACCACGCTGTTTCGCTGTTTCCCACCCTTTAGACCGTCTTTGTGAGGGTGATTACCGTCAAACCGAAAAGTATTTTTACTGGAACTTTCTGCCCAGAACCACCAACAAAACGTTGGTGTGTTCGTGACGAGCAAATGGTTGTGTGTGTGTGTTGTTTCCCTTTCTGGATTTTTATTTTGTTTCATTAGTGAAAAACTTTTGCCTTCGCTGGAAAACTTTTCTCCATTTGCTGTTTGTCGACGTTTCGGGACGGTTAGTTTTCGGCTCTTGCATGCACGGCACAGATTGACCTTTGACGAACGTGGAAAATCGGAAAATATTTCACAGCTGACTTCTTTCCAAATGGACATTATTTGTTATTTTTCTATAGTGAAGAAAAGGGATTGTTTTGAGGCACAACTTTAAGGTTGTGCGTGCTGGAAAAGAATGTTCTGAACAGATACAGATAGGACGTTTAGGCATGCGAACCAAACATATCAGGGCTTCACGATTAGATCAACAGCAAGAAAAGCTTTCCCGCTTTATTACTTTGAGTAAACTATAGGCGTTTAGATTCGTGGTTAATATCTATAAAACGACTCTTCTGATGTTAATACGACACGGAATGTATGTCTTTGTTATTGCGTCTTCAATGTCGTTCCAGGAAATAGAATCCTTTTCTTTAGTTTGTTACATTTCTCGCACTTCCCGGATGGTCCTATTTTTCCCCCAAAATGTCCTCTTGTTAGTCAAATTCAAGCACCTCTTCGTTTGTGTACGGACCGAACAACCCTGCGCCAGAAGTCTATAAAATGCCATGCTTTCGGCTTCGTATCGGAAATTGGACTTTCGTTCATTAATCTTCTCATCTCCCTGTCTGCAGAAGGATTCTATTTTATGGAGTAGATTCGAAACCACTCCAAACCATACAGTCCATTTAGTATGCGCAGTTTTGCCAAATCGTAACAGCGATTTCCTTTTTCCCTTTTTGGACGTTGTTCTCCTACCCTGTGGCGTGTTTGTGTGTTTCCTGGGCCCTGGCCTGGTCATCAAAACATTTATTTTAGCAACGATCAGCTGTCAAACAGGCTGCGTGCTACACATCTGTCAATTTCTCACAGCAAACAATTAAAAACGTTTCACCAGTTTGGCGTGTGTAATGAGCGAGAGTGAATGAGTACGGCACGATCAGGGAGGAAAGGGAACCGACGTGGTTTCCTTCGTTGCGTGTCACATCCCGTGGCAAATGATTGCTCTTTTGCCCGCATACCGACCCCTGGAGGTGGAGAGGATGCGTCCTGCCACGAGGGGTTTCTCTATCATTTTTCATCGTCAGGACACCGTTCACCGTGCTCAGGATTCTGTGGTTTTAGCTAGAAAAATCATTAGACTAACACTCCATCAATCCGAGATGGTCGATCGTGGATGGATGAATCGTTCGACGCGAATGCAGCCTGCAAGGCAGAAAAGCTGGGTTAGAAAAACATCTTCGAAGACAATTGGACGGTCACCAGCGGGAGATGGGAAGCGCAGGAAAAGAAACGTTCAATCCTTCCACGGTACCAGAATACGATATAATTAATGACTTTTTCTATCAAATCCTATTCACAGCGAAAACGTTCACTCCTTTTCTTGAGGAAAACGGAAAAGAAAACTCCCCCCGTAACGGACGTAGTGCTTTCGTAAGGATCATCAATTCGTTTCTTGGTACCACATGAGCTCGCAATGAAAAACGAACAGACAAAACTGAAACAATTTGGTCGAGAAACCTTATTTTCGGTAACACCGAAAAAAGGGATTGACGCTTCGTGCTACGCTGTATGCATAGAGTCATCATCCTTTCGAAGAAAAAGGAAACTATCGCACCAACGCAAATAGTTTTTCTTCTTTCCTCCGAAAGGGCGTGCGTGTGTGTGTCCCGGCTTGATGTTTACTAAGCAAACTAATAACTAACTCGTACTGCTTCACACTCATCTTTGAGTCATCTTGTACCGAATTCTTAAGGATCTTCACTTCACGCGTGAAGCGTCCGGATGATAAAGACAGTGGAAGATGAGAAACGAACTCTGGCAGTGCAAGACTTTTGCATAGATGGTATATAAAAGGTTCATAAAACTTTTAAGGTTCTGTTTGAATACAAGTGTACGAAAAGATGCAATTATCTTTTTCTAGTTAAGAAAGATACACATCTTTTTTGAGCTAATTATCGTTTTGCTTAAATATATGATCTTATCCGGTTTAATATTTCTGTTTCTATTTTGTGGGAATACAATCTGAGAAGGACTTCTTTTCAGATCTTAGATCTAGATGTTAAATCTAGTCAATAGCTAAAGTCATTCGAATCAAAGGTAAAAATGGTTACGAGTCTAACAAATATTGCAGATATCCCTCTGAGATCTGAGATTTCAGTAATGGGAATGAAACAGTGGATATTAAAGAGTTGTAACACTGAGAGCGTGAAACACATTGTTTGTCAGATTTTTTCCATTTCGAAGAGTGTAGAGAAGATATTGGAAAATTAGTTCTAGTGTTATGATCTGTTCAACATTGTAATTTCTTGAAGGAATATCTAAGTTTCCCAGGCTTCAGGCAGGTGATGAAGGTTAAGATCTCTGTTTTTATCTCTCTCGCTCAAGGATCTTCGTTACTACCCTAGAACTTGTATGAACGATATGGGCTCATTTATCTCTGCAGTAGTATCTCATCCAAGAAAAGGTTTGCCGGAAATCCGAAGGGAGATACTTCTAAGAACCCTATCTTTAACTTCATCGAGATTCTGCCCATAGTTGTAAAACTCTTTCATAAGATCATAACTCGATATGATCCAGAGGTAATGAGCAGAATGGTAATTCGCGGATCAAAGTTCAGGAATGAATGGATCTTCAAATAATACTTGCTCCTATCATTACCTACAATATCATGGTACCCCTTTAACATCCTTAATAGCCCTTCCTTGCAAAGCTTGGTTAAAGGAACCCAATAAACACTCATGACTTAGCGTCAGTTAGAGAGAAATGCAAATGACGCAAAACCAGGATCACATTACTCCCACCAGTTAAGGCACATGCTAATAAAAGTCAGCTACTGTTTCAGTTTCCATAAAGTCACGTACGGTGCGTGATTGAACGTTATAAAAAATGGCAACCAATTTTCCTACCGCCGTAAAGTCGTCTGTCTATGGTTGGAAGGTTCGTTACCAAACGGTGAATACGGCCAAACCAGTAGCTGTTAGTGTAGCAGTTGCAAATAGAGCATCGACCATGGGAGAGACCTGGTACATCAACTACCTTCCCCACCGGAGGGCTTGTAATGCTGTAAAACGGGCCGTGTGGAACACGATCACGATCCTCACGTCCGATCACGTGCGATCAGCCATTTCGAATGGTGATCCCCTTACCCGCTACGCTCAACCTTCCCTGCAAACTAGCTGAAGTTCCTCCCGTACGTTCCACGCACGGGGTCCTAACGAAACGAAAACGAAACGAACGAAGCAACCAAAGCAAGACAGACCCGGTTTGGAACCATACTCCAGAAGTGTGCATGTGTGCCTGCCCGTGTGTGTGTGTAGAAATCTTGCGATCGCGCAAGTTCCGGGGGCACAATTAAATCAGCTGATTTATGTTTTGAAATTAGTTTTCGTGCCCCCGTTTTTCGCCTTCCCTTCGCGACTGCTCCGTTGGTCCAGATATTTTTTTTCTTTGCACCTCCCTTGTCCGAGAACCGGTTCAAAGTGTACCCTCCGCTGTTCTCCTCTTTCTCCTCCATTCGCCCTCCTGTTCGCCTATGGTTTCTTATAGCATGAATCTGCGTTTCTTAAGGTTTGGCCCCGTAGGGTCCCTCGCTCTCTCTCTCTAATGTTGCTTCCATGTCTTTCTTTCACCATCTCCGTTTGCCTTTTTGTTGTTGTTGCTGTTTTCATATGTTGGCTTCTGTTTATCGTTTCGGGGGTTTAGCTTTTTTATTCTGTTATATTCCACCCTCCTTGTACGATCGGTTTTCATGTTTTGTGGATCATCTCGCGCGAAGCAGTAGTAGGAATTGGAAGGGAACGTACCTGATGTATGTTATTGTCGTTTTTGTGTTTTCTTTCACTGGGATGCTGGATATGCTTGATCGTATCCATTTGCGTCGCTAGTGGCGGATCGTGCTGCCTGACTCCTAGTCCGAACTTCACTCCTCACATCCGTCCCGATGCCTTCTCCATTCCTTTGCTCTAATCGACGAGAGTTACAAAAGAAAAGAAGCTCAGTAGTAAAAGCCTTTTTTTTTCGCCCGTAGTAGAAGGAGTCATGGTGTGTGTTGTTTTTTTTGTTGGTTCCCTCTTGCCTCTAATTTATGTTATGGCTCGATCACGTTTACGACTTTTTATTATTCGTTTTAATACCTGCTGCTGGAGCGAAGTTTAGCGAACGAGGGCTTTGGGTACGGTTCTGCGGTTTACGTTTGCTGTTAAGGGTCCGTGCGCAAGGCACGATCCCCAAGTGTCAAGTGTCTGGGAGCGAGTGAGACAAGTTGCTAGTTAGTTGAAGAGATGGGCCAAGGAAACGTTGGCCAGCAGGCACCTTCAGTTGGGTTACAGTAAATTGGCTGCAAGATTTCGATCACTTCACAAGAACCTCACACAGGACGGACAGCGCGGGCAATATAAGTGAAATGATCGAAGAAATCAGTTCCTAAAAACCCTTTTGAGAAACCCGAAACCCTGAAACCATCGTATACGTTTCATGGTTGGATGTTTTTACTCGATGTCACGAAGAAACGAGGCACAATTTCTTGCTCATCTTGCTAAGCACAAGCTAGCAACTTCAATTGAACGTAACGCTGTTTGGTTGGTCTAAGAGGGAAAGGGCTTTGATAAGACACCTTCTACGTCTGCCATCGTAACCAGTTTCTTACGTTGACCCTGAACAGTGGAACGATTGAACCTTACGCGATGTGAGCAGCGGTCTTTTTCGCCGAATTCTAGCGTCCTTGGTACGTACCCCGAGGTACCTCCTGATAAGGAAACATCAAACAAACAAACATCGTACGGCTAATGTTCGGAGGCTCATGTTTTCGGTGTGTTTGCTTATTTTTAGACCCTCGTTCTGCTTCGTTCCATGTCAAATATGTTGGTACGGCGGTGCGATAAGAGTACTTCGAAGTTTTTCCACAACCCATCAACAAACACCCCGTCGTGTGTTTGTGTTGTCACTATCAGTTCCGAAACTCTACCCCAACAACAAAAAAAAACAAGCTTACCGCTGTTCTCGCTCTATAACGCTCCGATAGAGTGGAGTGATTGTGACTTGTGAAGTTTAACAAGCGAAACCCCACCCGTTGGAGGTTCCATTAACTTTCAAACCATCTTAATCTCGTGGCTCACGTGTGTGCTCCTGTCCTGGACACATCGCTTACCGAACCCATGCTTCATCTCAAACACACCATTGTATTAAGCGTGGCTTATTTTTTTTCTTTCTTTTTCGGTAACGCTTATGAATGATGATTGTACGGTGTCATATGAATGTGCATTGCGTTTCCTGATCCCCCGTTTTGAGGATTTTGTGCGATTTTAATTCATGCAGACTCATTCCGTTTCATCGCTTCTCATATACACCCTGCCCAAACGATTGTTTGCCGTGCCTAATGGATGGCCGCGAATCACTGACACCGGTGCGGTAAATATGGCCGCCTATTATGCAGCGTGCGTTCGCTTATCGTCGTCCAAATTTGCACGGGTTTTGTGCTGTTAATGATGCAGGAAGTAAACAGGGTTGCCGTGCGATAAAGCAACGGCTAAATGAACAAAACCGACTGACAACTGTATGATGTGCGAGTTAATGTTGTTTTGGAGCAGGCGTTTATTTCCGAGGAAATCGTGGTTTGTTCGCGCGTGTTTTGAAGATTATTTTACAGATGTTTCAGTACAATCAAAATGTTGCTCTAGATTACAATTAAAGCAGGAAATTCTGTGTTTGGCTTGAAACGAAATTACCTCATTGTAATGTTAAGTAATCATATATATGTTAGATTGCTAATAAAGATAAAAGAAGTACCTGTTATCATTGCAGTTGTAAAATGGTAAAAGTTATCTACAAATGGAAGTAGATAATGGTCAAATTGATGCAAAACAAAGCTCAAACTTCCTCAAACTCAATTTACTAACAAATTGATAAGAAATCTTTGCAAGAATCTGAAGACTCTTTAATAAGGAGCCATTCGACTGATGAAAAGATTCTCAAATTTTTAGGACATCATGAATTTCATGAAGAATCTGTCTATTTCTTCAGATCCTTAAAAAATATTAATCTTCTCCAATTCGCAATATCTTCAGAGATCTACAAAATAGAGCTTCGGAGTCATTTAATGAATCGGAGTCATTTGAGAATGAATCGCGATTCAGATGAATCAGATTAACCCGAAACTATTCTTTGATCCGAAATTCACCTAACACTACGTAGATCAAACATATACTTGTTGTTAAAATTTCCTGATTGTTTATTAACTCCTTGCACAATACAAAAAAAATCTCAATTTACTTTATCTCATGTGAATTTTTTTTTTCTCCTTTCTACTTCCCCAGCCGCCAGCAACCCTTGGCAGACCAATCGTTAAACGCATCCAACCATCGAATCGATCCATTCTCCTGCATCGTACCGGAAGGAAAGAATCCACCAGGTAATGGGAAAAACTTTCCTTATTTTACTACCCAAAAACCTCATCCTCGATTATCTCCCACACATATCCACGGTTTGCGTTTGTTTCGATGTCGTGCAAAAAAAAAAGAAAGACAAAAGTGTCTTATCGTAATTTTTCCATCCGATTGAACGGTGAAAAGTGAATCGGGTCGTAACATTGCGCTGCAACCTGCTATCCGGACACAAAGTCATTCGCCCTGTAGCGTTAGTGCCAAACGAAACCCACCCTTTCCCCCTCCGGGAGGATACAATCCTTACCCTTCCCCACGGTAGGGAAAGTTTAAAGCCAGCCAGAGGTTCGGTTGGGTCGGATGGAAACGCTATTGCGTCGTCGTTACCGCAGGGATGACGTAGTTACGCACACGAATGCGAAACGCGTCCAGAATCGGAGGCCTGGCTTCCGTACGCACACACACACACAGTAGGTGGTTGCGGAAGCGAGGACGAAAAAACCCCCGGCGTGCTCCACTCCATTATTACGGTGTATTGCGTTTTATTTTTATTATTATGAAATTTTTGATACGATTTGATTACGCGAGTGCGCCTTTCTTCGTCACCTTCGTCCCGTACGCTTCATTGTAAGTGGTACTGTGGATGTGTAAGGATGTGAGTGTTTTTGAGCGATTTCGGTATGTCCCCTTTGTGTTGTCCCTGGTAGAAATGTGTCCCCTTTGCACATTGGAAGTGGAGGTTGACGTACCATCAACCCCCGGGTAGGGATATTTTGGGGTGAAAAAAGGGATTTTTAGTACAGTTCCCCTACACAATCCTGTTGCTTCGTAATACACGCTGATTTTGTTCGTGTTGGTGAGCTGTTGTAGGTATGTAAACAGAGTGTGTGTGTGTGCGTTCACTTTATTTCAGATCATTTCCCTGCGTATACGCAGCATCAACCCTTGTTGTGTTTAACCAGGGGGAGAAAAAAAACCTTCCTCAAAAGGGGATGAAGGAATCAATTGCGCCGTGTTCGTTTACCATGGGGTTTTCCGAAAACTGAAATACCAAGTGCATTTTCCGTAAATCGAAACGAACAAAGCAACACCCACCCGGGGTTGGTCAAACTTCTCCCGGTACTAGGTTCGTTATAAATACAAGAAACGGAAGCTGGAGCTCTGTGTAGGTTCGTAGTTTTGTTGGAAATTTTTGTTGTCTAGCCTCCAGCTTACATGAAAACTTTTGATACAGATTCTTCCGAGAAATATGGCATACATTGCCAATCATTTGCTTGCAAGCTTGGTAGTTGCTGCAAGAAGTTAAGCAACTCTGTAGACTACTAGTTTCTACAATTCAATGATCCAAGAGTACATAATTTGAAAGGCTAAATTATGTTTGAAACAAGTTTATCAAAGGTAGGAGTAATAACTTTCTGAAGAAATATGTCCACTCCAACTTAGATTTCAACTTAGATTTCAACTTAGATGTTTCAGACTAATTTGGTGGTTCCGATGCTAGAGGATATTGATTTTCCCTTACATAAGGGACGTTCAAAAATTGAGAACAAACTCGTTCTATACTAACTGCGCTTCAAAATTGTGCATTTAATTTTTCCTACACCCCGAAGCAAGGTTACATCATTTCCGTTTACGTTTGCCACCCCTATTCGAAACTACCATCTTCCGTTCAACCCTGATACGCAATAACCGTTTCACCCTCTCTCTCGGTTGAACAAAATCACACACACACACAAAGGGAGGAAATTTTATCCCGAATCGAAGTCCTAGAGCTCGTGAACACTTCCACCATCAGGTTTCCATCATTTTGTGCGTCTGCACCACGACGGGTGGCTGCTTGACTGACTTGGCAGTTAGATATTTATGCCCATTTCCTGACCATCATTGTGCTCGTGTCCCTTGTGTTGTATATATTTATGTATTAAACACACAGGTCACCGTGTCCTTCCACGAAACCAAAAAAAAAAAAACAGGGGGATAAAAACCGAATTTTTCCCTCTGCTTTCCCTGTTACGTTTCGTAAGAGATTCAGATTTTGTTTCTATCCATTTATTATCCATCTAGTTTGTAAGGGTTTCTTGTGCGCGTGTGTGTGGGTCGATTTTTCCGATACAATTTTCTTCGGATTCCATGTGTAACTGACCATACGCAGAATTTAGCATTAATTTTCCCAAAACTTTCCAGCGAATGAGTAAGAAAGAGAGGAAAAAAAAACGGGAAAGAAAGTTCTTCAATTTCTGGAAGAATTTCCTCACAGTAAAATGAAGAACCGAAAAATAGCTTATATGGGCAAGAAAATTCGGGTCAAACGGGAGAAAATGGGTTTCGAATTCCGGGAAAGATTTAAAGGTAATTTCGTAGATTGCTCACTCGTGAAAAAGCATATTAATCACTCACTCACTTTCGCTTTCGTTTCGGGGTTTCGGAAACGAACGGGCTATGCGGGTGGACGACTTACAGTATCGATTTTTTAAAGTTGATATTAAACTTCCTAAATTTAGTCAAGGCGAATCAGTTTTACATCTCATCATGATCGTAAATAAATTTATAGCAAACTTGTTTTTGTCCTAAAATTCCCCAGTATTGGGAAGCGTTTCCTTGGAATATCTTCCACATCTTGAGGAAAGGCAAATCTTTCTTTCCTCTCGCTAAGTTCCCGGAAGTGGCACCTTCATTCTCCTGGAAGGATCTATTTCCGTCTCCTGGCGGGAGGAAACACTAAAGCAGAGATCCTTGATGGTAAGGATGGTCAGGTGTCATTAACGTGAAATGACACATGGGCGTTGAATATCCCTCGGCAGCAGTTAATTAAAGTCACTCGATCGATCTTTGCCAAAAGGACCCGATGCTTCATTCATCTTTCAGCGTTCAGCTGAAAGCCATTTGCCTGCGGAAGAAAAACGGAACGGGTTCCCCACAACAAGCAATCATGCTTCGGGATGGCAAATGGATCGATCGCACGATGCAATCAATTCCATGCCGACGAAGATACTCCATTCCCGTTTTGCGGATGTTCAAAGGTTTTACCGTGACAAATGTCACCGACTGGGAAAATAGGAAAACCGTTCGAATGTGATTCGCCTCAACGTTTGATTGATTTTATTGCAATGTGCCGCCGCGGAGCTCGACTGCAAGCTCGATTGGAAACTGGCAATGGGCTAAAGCGAAAGAAAGACATAATTTATGTCTTCCGCTCGTGCCTGCCTTCCACCAATCGCACCCTAAAAAGGTTCAAGCAGCTAGTGCGTCGTTGGTGAGGTGAGGGCGGAATCTTATTGTCAACTACTCATCACCATCGTCATCAGCAGCGAGTAGCAAACTGCATCTGTAAAAGCATCGAGTGAAAATGGACGATTAATTAAATTTAATTTCATTAGTACCATTAACTTAATTAAAAGTGAAAGCGAAGCCGTGCACGTTACAGCACGCGAAAAACCTTCCTTTTTGGGGGGGCGAAGATGCGTGATGCGAAGTGTTGCGAAGGGGAAATGGGCATTTGCAGCGACTTTCCCAGCTCCTTGTCCGGGGACAACACATAGCGGAAGAATGAAGCAGGGGTCCCACTCCACGCGCGAAGTGCTTCCTGCTTGGCTCTATACGCGTAATGAAGTGCGCACGAGAAGAGCCTTCTAATCTTCCGCCGACTGACAAACACGGTTCGGGCCATGGAGAGGCGAATGGGAAAAGCTTGAAAGAGGATACCGTCCGTTTCCAAGTTTTTCGCAGTGATAATGGGATAATTTTTTTATGGCACCGTTGAGAGATGAGTAAATATTGACGGACGGCGAATGGAAGTTTGCGCACACTAATCAATAAAGTATGAAGGAGCGCACCGTTTCTCCCTCGACATGACATTTACTGAGATACTTTTTATGCACTAAAAAGTGAGAGAGAGCGAAGTAAGGAGAGTGTTTAGATGACATAGTTAAGTACTTCACAAGGGTGGAATGAAGAATTCTTATCAAGCAGTGGTGAAATATTTACACGGATTTTCTCTCTTTGTGATTAAATATAATTTTTTTTTAAATATTTTTTGCACCAAGTAGCATTTATTTCTGGTGAGTTGACCACACAGAATCACATCTTAAAATGGGACGTTTTAAAACAGCTTAAAACTTAATTTGCAATCCTGCGAAAAACCTCATCCATCACATTTAACTGCAGCTAAGGCGCGTTTTAATGATCTTCTTTCCTTCTTCCCTCGAATATACTTTTCCGCCGCTCCTCTTGATGTAACTTTCTCTCCCACCCTTCCTGCGTTACAGTGGAAAGTTAATCGTCCAGTAAACTTTCCACCACTGATGGTGAATCTATGCTAATTTCTGGCACCCGCCAAAAAGCTGGGATGAAAAATATCGGCTCAAAAACACACGCCGAAACTTTATGTCGCTGTCTATAGAGAAGGCTTAAGCACCCATTGATTGCTTTTGCGTACGGGGTAAATCCTGCCCATAAAGTCCCTTGGTGGTTGCCCGTACTGCTGTCGTTTTTGCCTCCCTAAGGGTGGTTTGTTTTTTTCCGCTTCTGCTTTCTCATTCGTCCTGTTGCTTGCACTTTGCACCAAGCGGCCGGAAGTCGCTATAAAAGGTTCAGGCTTTCCGTAAAAGGGATTTCCCGTGCCCTTCCCCACACCCCCCCTCTCGATCCCTTCCTACACTAACTTACAGCGCAGTTACAGCTGAGGGAGAGGGAAAAAAATCTGAAGGGAAATAAAAAGAGTTGTAAAAGGACTCACTTTTAACCCCCACCTCTCGGCTCACACACACATCTAGCAGGGAAAACTGTAAAAACCAACCAACCGTACCGGAAGCGCACAAATCTCAATTACATTCAAATGCGTACGGTGTAAGCGTGTGCGATTTTTATTCGCCTTGTTTCGAACCTTTTTTTTCTTTGCTCTCTTCACTTCACTTGACTCCGCACCACGCGGTGTTGCCGGTATGCCGGCCGGTCGAAAGCCCTGCAACCGGAATACAGACAGACCGGAAGCCACAAATGGCACAAAACGGGTCAATCCGGAAATGAAAATCCATGGCCCAGCCATCCATTTCACCCCTTTTTTTTTGTTGCGCGTGGCTTAAGGGTGGGGTTTGGTTTGGGGCGCCACAAAAACGCGTCACCTCGAGGGCGAGTGCCAAGCGAAGTTAAACCGAAAGAACGCATAATCCTTCCTGCAGCGTATCCCTGAACCCGTGTCCCGTGAAAGGATGTCATTGGGCTTACGTATGTGTAGCTAGGTGTGTGTGTTTGTATGGCAAAAGGGCGAAGAAGGACATAAATTTCCAGCGCACATAAAATCTTAAACGCTCGTAAACGGGTAATGGTGGCTGATTTACATTTACATCAGGAAGTATCCAACTGTGTAAGCGCGATAGCGCGTCACTACTACCTCATCCGTAGTGCCATCGGTGAGGGGTGAGGGTTTTTGTGCTTTCTCTCATCGTCTTTCGGTTACAGTTTGAGCTTAGCGTTTTTCCTTCGATTTGCCTAGGGTTTTGCTACCGGTGTTGTTGCCGTATGAATGCTAAGGTAGTAAAGGTGGTTTAATCCTGCGTGCCTACGGGATCATCGTATCGTGTTTTTTGGTACGAAGGATGAGCGGCAGAGGCTTTTTTGCACCATTCTCTGGCCAATATCGTGCTGGTCGAAGTTTACAATCTTGCCTGGAATGGTTTGCCTACCGTCCGTTGACTACCGTGAAAGGTGTGTGTGTGTTTGTAGGGAAGAAGTTTATCTCGTTTTTACATACTTCAGTGGCTAAATTATGGAACCATTGGTAAGGACAAACACACATCGCACAGGATTTGTAAGAATAACAGTGAGGAATTACCGAGAGAAGAGAAAGCCTTCCTGGTGCTCGAAAGAAGTTGTTATTTGTTTTTTACTATCATATTTTTAAGTTAATTTACATTTGTTTTATAAAGTTTAATTGTTTGAATACTTCTTAGATATAATTTTGAAGAAGTAATTTTTATTTGTTGCTTAATTTTATTACTTATTTTTTTCTTCTTTTCTTGATTCATATCTTTTCTCATGTCTGTATCATGCTTTTCTATGCAATATTTTATCCTTTTCTGGTGTTTATATTTGTCTTTCTTTTAAGTTAGCTTATCTTTGTTACTTGTTTAGTTATTTTTTTCTCCTTCGTTTGTATACTTAATGTGTTTTGATGTTTTGTTCTGATCTTTTTTAAAATTTATACTATTTTATTCTATGTCATTAAACTTTTTCGTATTTAGTTGTTTGTTATACTTTTTTATGTATTCCTTTTTAGGTTTAAAACCACATAACAAAAAATTAACACATTGTTTAAAGAAATGTATTTGAAGACAATAAAAATGAGTAACCAACCGACGCAACATACTGCAACTTCTGATAACGATCCGGCAGTTGGAATGAACAATGTATGCATCCGACATTATTTGCACGGTACCGAGTCACTTTTCACTCGCTGATTCATGTTCATAAACCAGTAACAGATGATTCGATTTCACCCCCAAATTGTGGCAGTATTCGGTTGCACCGTAAAACAAGAAAAAAAAAATGGAAACTACTCTAGCAGTAACAATTCCGAAAGATCTGATTCCACCATAAAATTCTTTGCCTCGCTCGTACGGTACAACTTTTTGCGCACCGGAACGAAAATGGACTTATCAGAAGTTTCATAGCTTTCGTTATGCACAAGAGCAAGAAACGGTTCCTTAGAAATCGGGGAAGATAGGGAGAAAGTTTAGTTCGTTGTTATAGCAAGAGGCGAACTGAATCTTCGCCCTCGTCGCGTGCCTATGATTGGGGAGTATGAAGGCAGGAGCATATAAAATTTTTATGCTTCAACAATCATCCAGCAAAGTCAAGTGTGAGGACTTTCGTTTGCCCCTTGTGCGGTGGTAGTGCATCGGTGACGGTGACTGACGATTGACTGTACCCGTGCTGGATGCAAGGGTCGTAGGGAGGTTATAGGTGCTCTCTTCCCTCAATCCGCTTTTCGAGCTTCGTGGAAAAACTTTCCGGAAAATGTAAAAACAGTGATGCGGGCTAAGCCAAGTACGTACGCCGGTTAGCCGTGTAAGATCTTTGGAAGAAGATGTTGCTTTTCCCAGCGATTCTCCGCTTCCTTTTGATGATTTGTAAAAGATGTCCGATTTTTCAAGCCAGTTTATACCGCTGAACATAACCTTCTGCACATGCTTGTTTTTAAGAGGATAATAAAAAAAACCTCGAGAGAAAACGGTTCACAAACCGTACATTATTTGGATGATGATCCTTTCTCCTGGGTTGCGGTGGGCGTGATTTTGTTCGGGCAGCCCCCACACGGATGAAGCGGTTCATTTGGGGCCGGTGTTTATCGGTCGTCCGGTAGAGTGGATGAGTGTGTTTTATACGAAAGCATCATCAAGTGTACGAGCATGTGTGCCGGATATGTGAATTTTATGACTGATTTTGTTCCATCTCTTCTTTTTCTCCACTTTCGAAACACTTCGGAAAAAGGAAGAGAATGCTTTTGTTGTTTTGCTTTGTAAATCACCCACGTGAGGTCACATCCTTTCGTGGCACTGACGGGGAAACGGAACTTTTTCATTCGATTAAACTTACAGCAATAAATGTGTAATGATGTGGAAAAACGACACAGTGCTTTTGAAATTTCTTACCGTTTAACGCAAAATTGGAATTTGGATATGAATTTGTAAAAAGCTTTCTATCCTCCAAAAGCACAGGTGGGCCTCTGGTTCCCGGTTTTGCAGGATCCCTGCCAAAAAACGGGGTGTACATCCTTGTTTTAATCTAAATGTAACACTTTCTCGTTAAAAATGGAGGGTTTTGCCCCAAATGGGTTCAAAATTAACACGTTATAGCGGAAAGGGTAGAGTTTGCCGGTTGGTTCGCTCAATTTGCATGCTTTAACTGGTTGAAACATTAATGCTCCGTTTCTTGTTAAACAATGAGCAAACATGGAATGGGGTTGTGCATTGGAGCAAATGTTATCGGGCCTGTCGGTGCCTCACGTGTGAGATTCCCCTGTGTTTTTTTTGCATTCTACTCACTAGCACTGCCTTAGAAAAAGGGGTTTAGCATATGTAAATTTTATCGATTTAAAAATACCTCCATCCATAGGTACGCTTCGTGGTGCTTCGATTATCTTCCTCGAGGCAGCTTGCGGAATGTGTCCTTTCGGATATGGTAGGATTCGGTTTTGCTGGTAGTAATCTTGTTCGTCTTGCAATATACACACGTACAATTAGTTGGGAATGTATAACATTACCTTTAATTGGATAGAAGGAAATCAGTGACGGTGGATGTGGATGTGGATCAGGTAAAGCCGTGTTACATTCGATGTAACCGTTCTACGATGTGTAAAATATAGGTAGGAAAGTTGTTGTTATATTGAATTATGGTTAGTAATATTTCAGAATAGGGTTCAATGGATTACATATCGATTCATCTTGTTGTGAAGATCAATGTGCAACGGAGATAAGTTATATCAGGAAATTTTCAATTTCAGAAGAAAATATGCAATTACCAGAACAAATAAATAAAATTTAAATTGAAAATGAAACTGTCACCACTAACTGTCAAAATGACAGCTATTAGTCAATAACGCTTGAACAGCGCCATCTGTGATTAAATTTTTCAATCTTTAAATTAATCTTTTCCTTGCTGTTTTTATTAAACATTAGCAAACTCATTAGATGATCCATGCATATCAATATCCTACCACTACCAATTCTCTCCAAGTCCAGCATGGAGATATAATTCTGTCCTGCTTGGTTCTTCACTCTCTAGTGAAGATAGTAAACGATGGGTTGTTTGCCCGGATGTTCAATACACAAGCTACCAACAGCTGCCCAGGGTCAGTAGAGTTGTTATGAGCCCTTGCACTTCATTTACAAGCGTTCGCTGCTTGGCTGCCTGTATCCAATATAAACTCACCGGTCTAAGCCTGATGACACTCAGCGGGTGGTACGCTAGAACGGAACGCCAGAATCCCATCCCACGGGGGGAAGGCAAACCGCGTGCAATCTAATGAAAATGTGTATCACTTGCTGTTACCTTTCAGCATAACATTTTGTTTGTGTTTTACTTTTTCATCCGTCCCGAGCCAAAGCTAGCAAACGAGAAGGAAAAAAAACGGTCCTATTTTTTATGAAGACTTTATCTCACGGCCACCTTGCTGTGGCCATACTGTTTTTACTCGTATGTACCACGGTTCTATAGTCTCTTTGTTCGGTATTAATTTTCACCCGAGCGTCCGATTTTCCTCGAAAAACGGTCACCACTGGGCGCCCGTGCCTTCGCCGAGGGACACACTTTGAGGATGTATCAATTCCGGGTATTTTGAGCAAAACTTTCAAACGTACATCCGCGTGTACGTACCGGGATCGTTAAGCGAAAGTTTGTTACGGTACAATGGCACAATATTGAAACCATCCACGATGTCCAGTGCTGAAAATCAAACGACTCCCTTTGTGTGAGTGTGTGTGTGTGAGAGAAAAACAAAAAAAAACTTCCAAGGATGAGAGTCAGATCACATAGTGGAGCACATAGAAGGTGCCTCAGCTAAGAACGTGGCGGACGCCGATGGCGATAAATTAATTGAAAGTAAATGAAACTTTTCTTGTTTGAAACTGCTGCACGTGGTATGTTGCTCCGTTGGGTGTGGTGCCTGTACCGGTTTTGTTTCTGCCTTCGTTTGCTTCATTTGCTTTCAATTATGTGTTTTTTAAAGGTTTTGAATGATCGGTTATGGAGATGGTTGTTTCACTTATTTTAAACAAAGATAAAATGCTTTCTGGAAAGTTTCTTTTTTTCATTCTGGTTAAAATGGATCCAACAAATGTTAATTTTTACTTTTGATGAGGGATTTAACAATGTTTTTATGTTACAAAATGTTCCCTTGAATTTACTCTTGGCTTTAGTATTCTCTCTTCAGGAAAAAAAACATTTAACTTCAATGTTGTTCCTAGTGCGTTGCTGTATCCATTTAGGATGTAAGAACAAAACGTCCTCAGTCCCAGTAAAAGGGTAGAAAAATTCAGAACAATTGTAAAATGTAATGACAGTCATTAAAATAATTACCGTCTTCCTACTCGTGGTACCTGAATCAATAAAAGAGTTTTAATTTCGAACCGTACCAAAAATAGAAAAGCGTATCAAAAACGTCATTAAAATGATCATCACTTAAGAAAAAAACACAAAAGAACTGTTTCTGTACGGTATCCTTAATTGCTGGTGAGTAATTTCCAAACCGTTTCCCAAATCCATTAATGCCAAAACCCAATTAAATAGCACTTTTTTGTTAAATATGTTAAGTTAGATGGAGATAATTGACTGCCTACACCGTATATGATGTTTCTAAAAAGCTAAAAATAAGGAAAAACTTTATACATTTTCAATTTACAAATATTTCTTGTTTCACACTTATTAAATTATTTTCTACTTTGTTAATATGACCTTCATGTGAAAACAACATCCCATTTCCAATGGGGCAAAACCTACCACGTTCGTTGTAACGAGCGCATCAACACGATAAAATAGCAATCGGCGTGGGGTAAGGAAAATGAGGAAAAATTAAATTCCTTCACGGCGCTGTGGCAGCAGAAGTGGAAAACAAGTCGTATTAAAAGGATTGAACAAATTAATGGTTGATACTACACCAAACCCCGTTTCGGTAAATACGCACACAACTTGAGCAACTTTTCTTCCCGTTCCGGGTTGGGGGGGGTTTTTTCCCAGGATCACCCTTTTCCTTGGGCGGGAGACAGTGTAATGAGTGTGCCCAGTAGGCATTTCGCATGGCAGGCATGGCTTTCTTCCGGGATGGAAACCTTGCATGACGACCTTCACCGGCGCGGTCGGAAGGATGGGAGGTTTAGGGATTTGCAAGATTTCGTGCCGTTAAGGAAGCGCCCGGAACAATTGAGGCTGAGCTGAAGCCGTACGAATTACATATCTTTAATTTATCTTCCATCCAATAGCGTCTTCACCGTAGCATCCGTATTTCATGCTGGATAAAAGCTGCTTATGGTAATAGGCAGTGTAGGGTTTACCATGGACGGACGGACACCAAGTAGATCACGTAGGGACCCATGTGCGATTTGCCTTTCAGCGCTGAAAGGACGAAAAACGAGACGCACGTCATGGGGGCTTTGCCCAAAAAACCGGGAAATCGTTTATCTTCTTTTATTTGATTACTTTTCTTTCACCCAACGGCGGAACGGAAGGAGCGGCGGGGGGAAAACCGGTGGACGAATTGAAGTAATGCTGCTTTAAGGAAAGGAAATGATGGGCAGATCTGACTCGTGGGAGTTGAAGAGTTTTTGACGCAAGTGAGCCTACTGTTCCAGGAATTGAAGATGAACACTTTCGCTATTGAGTTAACTAAAAATGAATGGAGATCTTTCTTTGTAAACAATTTCCTAATTTGAATAACTTCGTTTTATTGTATATTTTAGAAACTTTTATTAAAAATTATGAATTGATAATGCTTTTAAGAATGAACTCAAAGTTCTCCTTGGAATCCAATCAGGAATTCTGACTTTGTCTATAACAGATTAATGTCAGATACCTTTAGCTTACTACTGCAGAGACGACTCTTCCAGAGGTTGAATAGATGGAAGCCTCTCATTAGGATGTACCACCAGTAATTGTCAAGCCTAAGCAATTTAACTGATAATGCGTTGGTACTGAAACGAGTCATTGGGGATAGATATAATATATCTGCACCCAACAATTCTAGATCTCTGGTCAAAATTCTTCACCTGAGGTGATCCATTTATATTTTTTTTTAGACAAGTAATATGACCTTCAATATCTGTACATATCCTTCTGGTTCCTGTTGGTGATTTTGTGCTTCTTTTAGGTTTAGGATGTCGAGGTAAAAAGATCTTAATTCTCGTTTTTCTACCACGAAATAAATGTGTAAAAATGAATACAAATGGCCGTTTTATGTATGTGATCCACTGTAATGGTTCCTAAACCTAGTTAAACAATCAACTGCCGTTCGGAAGGGAACAAAATTTCGTAAAACTTTATGTTTAACAAATGTTTCTTCTTTCCAACTAGAGTTTTCTAATCCAAAAAAAACCTTGGATAACTTGTATTATAAAACCACCCTCCAACACAAGTTGTCGCCGGATTCAAAAGGATGATAATGGGACAGCACAGCACGTGCAATCACTTCCCTAGAGTCGTAAAAACTGATCGCAGTCTGGCATTGGGTACCCCTTTTTTGGTATGTGTGTGTGTGAAAATGCCACTATGGGTTAAAGGATGATTGCATTGACTTTGGTGCCAGGCTTAAAACCCGTGGTGGTTCATATGACAGTGACGAAAGCGGCTAAGCAGCACTGGTCAAGGGAAATAAATTCCGGACTCCCATATCTAAACCCGTCCATCTTGGGTTTGGGCTTGCGTTACTAGGATGGCCGTTGCCATGACGATGTGGGATAAGGATTTTACGGACGATTTCACTACCGAACGGGATGTACGCCATTTCAGTTCGGAGCAGGGAACATCCGGTTGCATTTTTTTGTTGCTGCTCTCTCCATCCCTATCCCTCGCTGTGTCCCTTTTAGAAGAGCAAGGATACGATAAGGGATGCCCACCCGTACTGGGTACTGGGACCGGAAAGTGTCTCTAAAACTCCGGGACGGTAGTCATAATAATCGATAATATATCGCTCGTGGTCAAGGAAAAGCCAATTTCCTGTAGGCATAAATTTGAGCACCGCTTTCGATAAGGGAAACCCCTCACACTGAAGGTATATGTTTCTCGGGGTGTCTTGGAAGATGATTCAGTGAAACTACTTAAATTCTCATTCGGAAAAGTCCATCACAGTCGTTTAGTTGGTGTGTGAGTGTGTATTTTTGGAAGTCCATTTTAAACGTTCCATTTGATGTGCCTTTGTTCTGCTAGTGACAGACAGATGTCCTGCTTTGGTTTTACCTAAGCATGAGTTGTAAATAATGGAGGTATCATTTTTCATTAATATCGTTCTCGTTCTCCAATCCCAAAGGCCTAATCAAAAACGGATCCTCACACCCGATCGTCAAACATGAGCAGTCCGTGTTTTCCAGCAGATGTTTTTAAGGCGTAGCATCCTGATGGCGTTCTAACCTTTTGACCGGTGGTGATAGAATTTTCACCAAATCCTTGTTTTTTTTGACTACGTGAGGAAAAGTTTTCTCTAAAAGCCATTTATTCGCCACCCGGTGTCCGATGGTGGATGTGTTTCCATTGGAAGAGAAATGACTCTTTTGAGGGGTTGGAAAAGTTAGACTATTTTAAGTACTAAAAAGCCTACAGTTTATCCAGTTTCCTGTTTCCAAACTGAAGCCGTTCAAGATGTCGCTAGTTGTAGTTCTATATCTTCGAAAGATACAAGTTTTGGTACCTTGGTGAACTGTTCCGAACTCCCAGCTCGAAAGGATTGGAAATGGCGATTTCGATGGTTTGTTGAAGGTGTAAAATTTAATTTATTTTAATGACTGCTAAACTTTGCAGCAACCCTCCATGATACCGACCCCTTTCACCTCTGGGATAACTCCCACCGGTGTTCCATCATTGAGTGTCTTCTGGGGCTAGGGGTGGATTTATTCTTCACGATGTCGAGTGCGTTCGACAAGTAGTCTTTTTCAATTAGATCATTAATTAACTTTACGTACGTTCTTGGGGTGAAGGATTTGCTCACCATGGGCTGCCAGACTTCCACCGACATCAGCTCACATCCTTCCGCTCGGTGGAAGCTTTCAGCTAGCAGCTTAGCTTTTATTTAATTTTCAAGTTAAACCTAACGAACCGCAAGCAATACGATGGACGATGGTGATGACGCGGACGGTAGCTGCGGCACACAGAAGTAATTGGTTTCACGAAATGTTTATCTTGTTTTGGAGTTTTTGTAGCTGCCAAGGGCGACTATTTCCCACTGTTTTGAGACGGGATCGAAAGGTCCCTGGTATTTGGCGTTGATGGAACGGAGGGGGCTGAAGTATGTTTTGCCGACGAGCTGGTGTCCAGTGGTGGTTGCCAAGGATGTGCACACACATGAATAGGGCGAGAACGATCGAATCCGGTACTCCGGTTCGATGGCATAGATTGAAGGTTAATCTAATATCTTCGCCAGATTGTTGGCACGTGTGAACTGTGGGTGAGGATTCATGGTCAAAAAGATTGGAGACTGATGCTTCGGTTGACAAAGGGAAATTCAGTACTGGCTAGCTGGGACATGTTTATGTGGGTGACTACAACATATGTAATAAATTTTGCAAGTTTTATGCACTTTTGGTAGTCAAACATAATTACATTGGACAAAACTGCATTACCGTGCCCATTGTCCACCGGACCGAAGTCAAAATGGATTAGCTTTGGAAAGTTTTGCGTATTTTGTGCGGCACCACGCATTCGATGGGAGTTGGAAATGAGGGCTAGAAGTTTCACCAATTACTCTCCTCGGTCCCGGGATGGATAAGGCAAAAAGCCATACTTGCACAACACTAACTACCACTATCTTATAGGCAGTGCCCTTTACGATTCACTGCACAAAATCAATTACCTGATGCTTTGGTGTTGAAGTTTTGCTGACCAGTTTTTCGAACCTACCGTTTTCGAAAGGGCAATGGTGTTTTTTGGTAGTGACTGTGTGGTACACAAAAACGTTAGCTAATTAATTTTCCACACCGGATTTATAGAAAGCCGTATAGAAGGACGGCCGGGTGTCCGGATGGATGATTTTTCATCATCGACAATTCGCAAGGATGGTCCCCGCATATGCCGGGCTGTGAAAGGCTCACCAATGAAGCTTGAGGAAACCTTGTTTCGTGGTGTGATAGAACATCATAGAGAGCATCATATTCTGGAAGTTTTGCGAGAAGTCTTACAGAGATGAAACTCCACGAAAGGAAGCAAGCATCAATATGAAAACAGGTTCTTTGGCTGGGGGGGGGGGGGGGTGATACTCGATAACATCTGATAAGGAAGGCGAGTTAGGGCAAGTTACACAGTGTTATCTTTTTGGAGAAAGAAAGAGAAAAAAACAGAAAAACATATACACCAAATTCGGAAAATGAAATTGGCCACATGCCGTCTATTTATTTACCCCAAAGAAAACGTCTTTCTCCCCAAAAAAAATGTTAGGCTGGGAGTAGGAAAAGAAGGAAAAGAACACACATACACACATACACAAGAATAACAAGATGGAGAGTTTTCTTGTTTGGTGCCTGTGCAAATCCGTTTCGGTTGAAAACGTTGATCAAAGTGATTAGGGTGGTGTTTTGTTGCCGATAGGTTTCGTTGGGTCAGTTTTCGTTCCTGCCCCCTGGTTGGAGACGGTTGCGAAGGGAAGAATTTTTCTTCCATTAAGTAGATCAAACGTACCATCAAACGTCCAACTGGACCATGTCTGGAAGGAAGCGTTTGTGTCTGTTAACGGCTTCATTTTTCTTTTGCCGAACCGGGCCTGTTTATAAGTGATAAAAATTGCTTCTTAATCTACTCTTGAAAGGCGTTGCCAGATACACTCACTTACGTATAGTAGTGCTGGTGTGTGCATTGCTTATATAAATCCTCTTCCCCTTCCGTATCGACTTCAATAATCGTTAATTAACATTGCATCAATGTGGCTAGGGCGTTGAAGATTTGCATCCTCTCAAAGCAGCTTGAATTAACAGTTTATACTGGGCCTTTTTTCCACCCTTCGTTTGAAGATCATCTCACCAAACTTCATCATGGATGCAGTAGCCCCCAGTCCATACATTCATAACGGTCTCATGTGAGCGGGAGGTTTTGTTATTTGTTTATCTTCGACCCGCAGTTCGATTTGGGTTCAATTAAGATTGCGTTCCACCGTGCTAGCGTTCACGGTTCAGTTTCGGGACGACCGTTTACGGACACCGGACGATTTTGCAGTAAACAACGAATATGCGCAAGAGCAAAATGAAAGGTTGCCTTCGGGCGAGGACAGTACATGAGTAGTTAATTTCCGGAGCAAAGCACCATCCTCATCTCCACTTTTCCCACTTTTCAGTCGTGCTTCAAAAAAAAAAATGGACAAACGAAAAATATACCCACACCGAGGGATTGCCCTGCAATAAAACTTGGGCAAAATATTCCAATTGAAGATTTTCGTTTTCGTTGAAGTAAAAAAAAACACAACTACAAACAACGCATCGTTTCATCGGTATTTTTCGTACGGTTTCCTATAGAAACGTCGAGCATCAAACCAGGTATCAAACCAGAACGTGGATTGCAAATATTCGTTATATTCGTCTCTGTGCTATACGTCGATGCTTTAGATTGAAAAATAAATAAAAACAAAAATCCAATAAAACATCAGTACAATCATAGGTCGTTTCGATTTTTGCCTTCTTTTCTGTGCTGCTCTCGCTTTGTGGCGCTTCCCATGTTCGGTGAGGGTTTTAAGTTACCATGTTTCTTTTTATGTTGTTGTTTTTTTGTATTGGTTCGGTTGCGTGGTTACCAGTAATGTTGAGTACAGAAAGTGACAAACATGTGTCAGTTTGAGTAGATAATTTTATTATATTTTTTCACTATAATATTTTTTTCTTTTAGTTAAATATTTGAATCGTAGTTAAATTATTCATTTTTAATATTTAAGAATTTAATTTAACATTTTTACATATTTTAATTTTGTTTTTGTTTTCAATACATAAAATATTAAAAAATAAATGAAAAAAGTTGTAAAGAATGTTTAACATATTTCCCAATGAATCAATCAAAACCGATGAAAGATTCCATTTGCATTTGGCATGGGAAATCGTACTTCGTTATTTTAATTAACAAAAAGGTAAAAATGGGAAAATATTTTCCAATTTTCCATCAATCACGTTCGAAACACGGTGAGAAAAAAAAACCAATGCCCTGGAACCGTATACAGTTTTGTTTTATTACTGACAAAAACCAATAGCCGCGGACAGAACCTGTTCGGTTGGTTGTGAAGTAACGATAATAACGATTTTATGCCCAGCGCATTGCTGTACAATAGTAACACGAACGAAAAAAAAGAACGAAAAGGATAAAAATGAATTGAAAACAGATAAAATGCACAATGCTGCGATCGGGTTTTGTTGCCCGCCAGCTAGATGGTGCACACAATTCGTACCTTTTTTCCCTGTGCCGGAGTTTTCTTTCATTTCCATTCAATTATTAATAACCGAAGCGGATGGTACCGTACCATAGGAAAGTGCAGTTTTCAATTCGTTGCGAAATTCGATTATGCAATCGAACTGAAAGAAAAACGCGAATGGAAATAGAAGGAAAAAAGTTCTCCGAAAGCAAATTGATCATAAGGTGAATTTTCTTACCCCGCCAGAAGCTTGTTCGTCGGTATCCTTCCATTTGCGGTGGTTCATTATAATGTTACCATTAAGTGACTGAATGAAAAAAAAGCTTCTCTGCGTTACAGCATTGCGTTCTGCAAAAATGGTTGCAACTTTCTGCCGTTGGGTTGGGTGGCAATTTATTTACTTAATTTATTTTTCCACGCTCCTCAATACCATCGATGAGCTTGTTATGAATTCATTTGCAAAACCGTACTTTTGCAGAGTGTTTTTCTTCATCAGCATCAAGTGGCGGTACTATTCAATCAACTTCATTATTTTACCAGTGTCTTTGCTGGTACCGTTTAAGCAAAGAATGTACAGTTTGTTAGTAAATATTGATGCTACATCTGCTGCAGACATTTGTCGCGTTTTGTTTGACGTGAGGGGAAACGCTGCACCATTTCGAGGAACGATGCTGAAGCATTGTTTAATGACAAAAGACAATATTTAAGTATGCTTTTGTATAAATAATAAACAATAGTACAGTTAACACATGTTTGCGATAAAACACCGAATTTCCAAAGAGTTTTAGGGGTTCAATAATTGGGTAAGGGGAGTAGCGAGAGTAGGAAATGCAAAAGCCATACAGGTATAATACATTTATCCAATAAAATTGAAATCAACTGCACTATACACATATGGCTTTCATAATCTTTATAAAAAAAATTAATTTGAAAAATGTCGTACTATTTTTACATAAATGATTAAAGCTTTTTGCAATTTTAACCAAAAACCTGGTATTAAATAATAATGAGAAATAATTTAAAATAAAAAATGGAAAAACTATCATAGTAAATAAATAAAGAAAACAGCAAAGTAATTAAATATATTTTACCTTGCAAGGAGATAGAAAACAACATTAATTTCGAACACATACCGAAAAAAACAGTATTTAGATAAGTAGTGATGTAATAGAAAAGGAAAATCAATTTTTCAGTAAATCGGGAAAAAACAAAGAAGGACAAAGGTGACAATTTCTTTATGGCTATCTTCCTTCCCGGAACGAATCATTTTCTTAGCGCCAAGAAGACAATGTGTTCCTATTTTATCTCGAATGAAAAACCACACCAACCACAACAAGCCTCCGACGAGAAGAATGACGAATGGATCGTTTCTGGGCCCGTATAATGACGTTCGCTTCGATTTGGTACTACACCCTTACCGAAAGCTAGCACAAAGTGACAAAGAACCGTTCCGTTTGCATTTTGGGAATGGATGGCAAAAAGGGTTACCGATGTGAGCGTAAATGGCATTAATTTCAGCGCCAGCCGGAGCACCGAAAGCCTGAAGCAAAGCCCCATAACTCAGTTGTGGTTTTGTGGCCATGACTTTCTGACCCCATCGCTCACCGGTACCGATCACCGCCGTGGTTCCGAGTAAGGCTGTGGAAATTGGATACGGTATAGAAGGGCAAACCGGCTTTACCGATGGCGTTGCGTGCCTGCTGTTTGTGTGCTGTAAATGCTGCGAAAAGTTAACGGAGAGATTTACTAATTTTATTCAATTAATCGAAAGAAGAAACCACCTTTTTTGCCACACAACCCTTCCGATCCTTTTTTGCGAGGATCCACTCTCGGGATCGGATTGAAATATGAATATTGACGTTTTGCGAAGGAAATGAATCGTAAAGGGGTGGGAAAGCAACCTGTTAGTGTTAAACATACTCCCCTGGCCCAAACCAAAACAAAGGCACAGAGTAAATGGAAACAGTGTATGGTACCACAATTTCGGTGAAACAATATCACACACACATTCGGGGATCGTAAAGAATTGGGGTTTTTCCTTCTCGTGCAAATGGGTTCCCTGGTCGCGGTATTGATTCTGGGAACGAAATTAAAACGCATAAATTTAGTCACACGTTTTATGAGCACTCCGTTAGGCAGTGAGGAAACAACCATATGCATAAATGTGTTCCCTTCGTTGCGACACGGTACAGTAGTAGGGAAAAAATGGAAGGCGTAGAGTATTAAATGTTCAAACATAATCGGTAAAGTAGGTTCAATGTAGGAATGCTGCAATTGAGCTACATGTTTTGATTCAAAATCAATTTAAAGTTTTATTTTATGGCACTCGCAAGGAAATATTTTAGCATAATTTTTCTTATTTAAAAAATTAAAAAAATGTTCAATGGAGACGCCCAGTCTTTTTGAGAAATTTTTGGTCGTTGATCAATTTTAGCTTATTAAAGATCTTAAAATCGACCTATTTAAAATAAAAAAGTTTTTTTATTTAAAAAAAAATCTATAGAAGAAACTTTTTAAACCTTTAATCTTTTTCCACGTAAGAATGGCTTATATAGGATGGTTTTGTAAAAAATCCATTACATTTAACAATGTTGATAGCTAACAAAGTAAATCCGCTTACATGGTGATGGATATGTTCGGTTTAACGCTTCCCGTTCGTCAATCATTCAATTTCGACCTGGAAAGGGGTTGTTGCCAATTTGGTGCGCAGAAAATTTTCACACTAAGCTCACGCTGGAAGGCTTGGTTGAATTCGTTACCGATCGAAATCATTTTCACGGTACGATCCGTTTTACTCGTTGTAATATTGTACCAATTTCGGATGATAGTTTATGGATGATTTCCCTTTTGAATTTTTCGCCCCGGGGTTGCTTACGGGGAACTATTTAGGATGAAACTTGATTTATAGAATGAAAAGTGCAATTTTCTGCAAAGCCGCTTTTTTTCGGGGGGAAATATTTCTGGATGGGAGGAACACAATTTCCACTGTGATGATTGAATGAAAATAGGATTTAGACATTTTTGGAAGGCTTTTTATAAATCAGTTCAATCAAGTAAGGCACAGCTGTAATAATCCATCTCTTTGCAATTGAATTGTGAAAAGAAAATCAACTTAATTTGAATGTTTACAGATTTATTTGTGTCACCTATATTACTCGTTTCAATATTTCACCTTTCAAAGATATCTTCTGTAATCATCAAAGCATGACATTAATTTAGACACTTACAAAGCCGTCAAAAAATATAAATAATATTTTTGGTAGAATAAACGCAATTTTCTGCGTAGAAAATAAACTAATAAATGCAGCAATCCATCTAGCTCACTCTCATGCAAAAGCATAACAATTTGTTTGCGTGTGTGTGTGTAGATAAATAAATAACAAAACTTAAATAAGAATCCTTTCAAAATAAGAAATCCTATCGGCTTGCGGTACTTGTGGTTCCCGCTTTTGAAGGACATCTTTCCAACCAGATCTTCCTCTGACGCGATTTCCGGTAGAGTTTTCTGTTTGCCCTGGCGGTGCTATTTCTGAGCATGGAGCTCGCACTCATAATCCAATCAATTCCTATCAATCTTCTTTCTAGCCCAGTGAGTGGCGTGTATGTGATGAGCATGAATAAAACATCGATCCCGGCGCATGCGTTTCTGACGAACCTACAGAACTATGAAACCGGAGTAGAGGAATAAAAAAGGCAGATAAGAAAATGGCAGGAAATCGCCATTCCCATCCATTTGGTACTTTTCTATTGCTGGGAAGGAAAATGGTCCTTGAAGCAAACGCACCAATCGCATGAAGATCGGTTTTATTTTTCGCCAAACCGGCAGTTTTGTTTCACTTGTAAGAAAAAACAACATTCGCCTAGCTTTGCGAAGGGGCCTCGAAGAAGGTGTTGAAGTAAAAATTAATTCAACCTCATGCGTTCCGGTTCTAGTGGACGAAACAAAAAAAAATACATCTTCAAGAGGTTTTTCCGGCTCTAAAAGAACAAAAAGGAAGCAGTGAATAAAATAAATCAACAGAAGATCAATCGGAAAGGATTGTGAGTGAATGGAATTTTGTTATTTATTTTCTTTTTCTATATCTTGTGTCTCTGGAAGGTTCTTCTAGCAATCCTAATACTTTTATCCTTTATAACAGCATCCAAATCATACTAACAAACGAATCGCGGGAAGAAAATATTTTGGCACCTTGAATTGAAAACTGGATCGTCACGAAATATCCGAGAGCTACTGTTTTGATAACACCTGCTGAGAGTGTTGAGGAGTAGGAAGAGAAAAAGATTTTTGATGAAAATATAGGAAAGATCAAACGTCAATCCTCAAAAGATTGGGAGATGATTTTTGCCACAAAAACTGGGATGAGTATTTGTTTCAGAATTTGTTTTGAGGTCACTCCAACACAATAGGAGCATAGTTAAAAAAAAATCCTACAGAAATCCCACTTGTTTTTTCCCCAACATGTACTTTAATAAAGCTTCCAAGGGTCTTCCACTTAAACCATCATGGGCAGGAAAAACAAAACTATCTCTGCATGACGCATGTGCTTCATATTATTCCCTATCTTCCGGTAGCAAAAGTAGGTCCAAACTTTACGATATGATGGCCTTTTCAACTACAGCCTCCCCATGCATATATGTGACAGGAGTTAGTGCGATAGTTTAGAGCTCGGAAGCCTGCCGTCACACTGAAAGCATGTAGTGCGATTTATGATCCATTTGCACCCGACCGCCGGAGGGGAGTAGCAAAAATGGGACCAACAGCAAGATTTGATGCAACGAAAAAAAAAGTAAAACCAACTGTACACATATTTTTGCTTTAGTAACTCCGTTTGTTTTGTGTTCCGGACAGAAATTGGACCACTTTTTCCATCGAAGAAGCGAATTTTCTTAACCGGATAGATCGGGAGAGTAATAAAGTAAAGCGTCTTCAGCTGAACGGTAGTGCAGTATCATTGCCTTCCATCACAAGTTGCTGAGCAAACAGATTATACGTAAGGTGGGAAGAGAGGTTTTTGGTTTTTGCATACCACGAACACAACGTTAGCAAGAATCCTTAAGAAGGCTCAAGATTTTTCCTTTCGCCATTTTTATCCATGCACACATCAGCAGTTTTTGGATGCGGCTGACGTTCGTACAACCGCGTTCGTTGTAGCATTGATTTGGTGCAAATTATAGTACGAAACCGGGGTGGAAAGTCAGCCAAAGGTTACCGATAGAATGTGGCGAAACATTTTCGGGACAAATGAACCGGCGGTTTTGCTTCATTGTCGTCTATTTTTATTGGCTGGTGGGAAGGATGTGCAGGAGTTAAAGACAGCTGTGTGATTTGATGCGCAAGCAGATTCGTGTGGGCACACGGAAATAAAAGCAATATGGGTAATTTTATTAGGTGTTCAAAAAACGAACGCAGATGCCACAATTTAGTGTTTTTTTATTATTTTGTTTTGCAAATTGTCAAAAACTTTGAGAAAAAAGCAGTTAATATTTAAAAATGAATAGTAAAGTAAATTAAGTGTAATTTCGATTATCCTTGCTCATCGAGACTCGACTTAGGTGCTGGCCGGGTAAATGAATAACACGGATAATAGGCATATGTCATAAAAATTGACAAATATTAGTGTATACAGTTCATTTTAAAAATAAAAGAGAACTGTAATATTTGATAAATTTAGTCTCCTGATAAATTTAGTCCTCCATGGTGTTATAAAATAAAAATACAAAACTCCTTAAAATGAACAAAACTTTCGGACACACTCAACGTTTAATGTTCTCCCTTTGTTAAGGACATCAGCTGACCTTTGCTCATGTGTGGAATTGTGTAGGACCGCTTCAAGAAGGCTGGGCAGAGTGCAGCGCCTCAAACAACGGTCACCAATTGTCACCGTTGCGGAATCTCGCTAGGTCTTGGGCCTGCTGAAACGAACAACCGCACTGACGATAAGAACGTAGCACGTCGTTTTATTGCCTCGCTTTGGGTTGTGTTCGATGCTTTTTTTATGTTTTACTCTTCTTGTGCTACTCTTCAGGGATACAGGATACATAAACATCCAAGTTATCATCGATGACGCTGGCCCACACATGCATGCAACCATACCCATAAGGGTGTTTGTGAAATGTCTCTACACCCAAAACCAGGCCCGAAAGAAAGGACTAACGCAAGGCACCAGAGAGCAGCACCAAAAGACACACTACTCTTTTGCTGCTTGCATTTATTATGCTCGTGATAAGTCGATATCAGTCAATTTATATTCAAAAGGATTATAATTTGTTTCCTTTCGTTCACTTATTGTTCCGTTCTGTGCCGGGGTTTTCTCTTCGTACCTAATATGTGTGAGGATTTTGCAAACAAATATGCTCATCCGTTTTGCAAACGTTGCTTCAACAATCGAACAATTCTTTTTTTTCCTTTTGTCCGGTTTTTTGAATTCAATGGAGAAGTGTTACAGCCTGGTACTTCTTATGACCTTGTGTTGAATGTAGTCGCTTTTTCACATATGATTTCTTCACCTTAATGTAATGAATCAAACAGACAAGTGTTTTTTCCATTCCTTTTACCCAATAAAACAGAAAAAAAAACAATTCTGCGCCATTTACTAGCGAGCATGTGTATCGTTGCGTTTTTTGTCAATATAACAAGTAGAAACAATTTTCCCTCCCATCGCTCGTTCGACTAAGGACAAAAGCGAAAGAAACCTTTTTGTATTTGCAAGATGAAATGAAAGATTTTCGGACCAAATTCGCAGAATCGTTATTTTTTTTTCAGCCTCAACTTTTTATGAATAATTTGTTTCATGTTTAGGTTCGTGTGCCTTAAAACCTTTAGTCTTTACAGAAAGCAATTCAAACAAACCCTGCTCAGTGTTGATCAGGGTGGGTTGTGTAGGTTCGTGGAAGATAGGTTTTCGTACAGATGAATATAAAGGGAATTTGAGGAACCGGAGAATGTATTTTTGTCTAAGAAATGTAGATTACAATGATAAGCGTAGTCTTCCTATTTTATTTCTGTGAAAGATTTTAGAGAAGTGAGATCTATTTTATTTACATCGCATTTCCTTCGTGATAAGTAGAGATAAACTGTAATCTTTTCTCCAATGAAACATTTATTTCGGATTTAATCCAAAGGTTTTCCGAGTAACAGGTATGGAAATTTGTTATTCTTTTTAAAAATGTAATAAATTGGAATTGAAATGATGAATTTTCAAATGGAAATTTCGATTGGGTGGAAAATGAAACAAATAATTATCAAGAAATAATATAACCTTGTATAAGTCAAACAAGTAGTCAAATACATGATTTTTCAAATAGATAAAATAAGATTAAACTATTAACTATTTATTGATAAAATTTCTCACAACATTTGTTGTCCCCGAACAGACCTTAGTAGATGAAAACAGACTTAGACATCTTGTTGAATAATTACATTTTAGGCGGCTCACATGCAAATGAAAATTTTCCAATTTTTTGCTCATTTTTGCTCAATACCGGTAATAATCAAACCGTAGTGCACGTTCATTCCATAACTTTAGTTGAAAATGTGTTTTTAACTTTTAAAATGTTTTTCAATTAACTAGCAAATTAGCATCGATTGTAGTTAAAAAACTACTTAACACAACAACGGCGCGCGGCAAAAACTTTCTCCTTTAGCGTACATTTCATCATCTGGCAGCAATATCGTGCCGCCGGATGCCGGATTCCGTGACAACAAAACAACCCAGAAAACCCCAACGGTGCATTCTACCGTGGCACTGTGGTTACACCGGGAACAACGTTTTGCTATTTCCAAGTTTTAACCTTTCCCCCAGTGCTGTATGTTCTCGCTAGTGGTAGTGTGTTGTGTTTTCTTCCACCATACACCCCGAAACCCATTCGGCTGTGGGGTTTTTGCTTCTAAATGGATGAACGTTTTTCCTTAAAATAAAAAAAAATCCTCGGGAGTACGCGCACGAACGCACGTGAAAGGAAAACTCTTTTTCCCTGAGTTTCGCTAACCAGGTGCAGCGGCGCAATCCGGATTCTAAGGTTAAAAGAAGGGGTAAAAACAAATGGTAAAAAGGCCACTTTAGGTTCAACAGTTTCTCGTTCGTGCATGTGTGTGTGTGTGCGCGGTTGGCCACAGAAATATTGACCGAAGCGAAGGATATGAGTTTATTTCGGGTTCGAACGGAGTTTGCTCATTCATTGCCGTTTCCTTTTTTTGTGGTGAGTTTACCTTCACAGGGTCGCGGATTTGTACATACAGTAATGTATACAGTACAGAGGAAAAAAATCAATGCTAAAAAGATTGGAAAAATACTCAACCATTGGTGGAAAATCGATCCACGAAATTACACCCACGATGCATTTCGATTCAGTTGTGTTGCATATTGCACAAGAGTGTTGGCAGCTTGAATATTTGTTTTGTTTCTTCCTCTTGATTTCAACAATAATTTAATTTATTTTAAGAGTTATACCTTTTGTTGGAATATTTTATATTCTTTATTGTTTAACACTTTTTTTATTTATTATTTTTAATTTTCACAACCATTTACAGATAAAATGCTTTCTTGAGCTTTTTTATATTTTTTTCTTAGTTGTTGCTAAATAAAATTATAAACCATTATTGATCGTCTTGCATTCGTCAAAATCAAACAAAAAAAAACCTAACCTCAATGACCCTTCTCGAAACCACTGGAGAAAAGCTTCTCCAAACACTTGCACCATGTCCAGGCTGTGCATCCTTACGGCTGTACCTTTCTTTGTGTGCTTTGAAATTTTTGAAAAGCAAAACGACAAGTACGGTTGATGGATTTTTAACTTGAAAAGAAGATAAAAGCCGATCCGTGCTATTTGTCGTGGCTTGGAAGTGATGGTCAGACGCTGATGCACCACAAATCAAAGCGAGGATAGGGAGTGACAGAAGGAGAAAAAAAACCCACGGATTCAACCATACAGCACCCAACCAATCAAGCCTAACCCGGACGGAGATGGCCGTGTCAAGAAACCCACGAGGCCACGTCATGCCGTTACCACACAATGGGTGATGGGACGGATTGGTAACACCGAGCACTTTAAGATCTGTCAGACTTTTCACAGTGCAGCCATAGTAAAAAAAGGGGTTCCACGCTTTTATTTGGAACACCTTTTGTGTTAGAATATTTCTGTTTTTCGATCGTAAAGAATCGTGGGAGCGGTTCAGACAAATCTTGTGAAGCTTCTCATCAGTGAGCTGATTGTTGGAAACTGTCGAGGTTTCTAATCCTTGCACCGTTAGCTGGACGTTCTTTAAAGTGGTAAACTTGTGCGCTTAGCTGAATCGGGCTCGAGTAAAGGGTGGATGAAACTACAGGCTTCATTTTCTAATGACAATCATATTCCATTCCTGACGCTTACCTGTAATCCTTTCCCTAATCCATCCCGTGCCGGTACCGGCAAGGACCTTTTATGCTCACGCTCGGCTCCTCATATGGCGAGCCAATTATGAAGCAAAAGCCGGACCTTCTTCCGGATGTCGGTGCGACCGATGTGACCCAGGAACGGAAGCGCAAAACCCTCAATTTGCACTGATCATGTGTCAATTGATGGCACATTGTTTGCCAATTTAAACCTCCAGTTGCCAGAAGAAGGCACATCGAACGTGTCATGTGTGTGGCAAACATGGGGAGAGCAGTTGCACCGATCGATAAACAGTATCTCGGTGTCGGGTGGTGGATCGGTACGCTTTTGGAGTGGCGTTGTGACCGTTTCCTGCTTCCGTTCATGTCGGAAGTGAGTGCAAACTATACAGTGGCACCAGGAAATGTCATCGTGATGCTGTGATGGACGTTTAATGATATGCACTTGTACGGTGTTTTGTGGTTTGAAACTGGATAATTAAGTATTGAGTTCAAGGTTGTGTTATAATCATATTATTCAAGGTAATTAAACTTTGATAAGGAAGTTGTTCTTAATAGGTGATGATATCATTATTTCTAAAACAATAGACAACTCTTAAATTAGTTGAAGTTCCAAGATTTAAAATCTTCAGAGTTTTCAAGCGATCTCAAGGCGACCTTTGATTCTATCTCTCCTGCCGGTATTACCGCGATACTGTTGAAGGAAAGTTATCGCATGAAGTTTTCTTTGGAGCAACTTTGGAGTTCCTATGGCAACTCTGGGGGCCGCTGACATTGCACTCTACTCTATGTGAATAATATTATTCTACTTACCTCACCACGAGATACTGATACTGTAAAGAGTTGATGTGAATGACCTCTTCAGTAAGTTCTAGACATATGGAGTATCTTTTGCAACTGAAATCTGAGCTCACTATCCGGTCACCTTCTCTAAGTCCAAAAGTCTGGAACAGGTTTTGTTTACAAAATCAACAATTGTTGCTGCAACGTACTGATTATGTTAAAGATTTGGACAAGAAAACCTTGGAAATAGGATGTTGGGGATCCTGTCCAGAGTCACTAAGGAGTCCAGACATCCAATCTATATAAAAATGTTGTTAAGTTAACCCTGACATGTTTGGAATATGCTAGTAATGTCCAGTGTCAATGGATGTGGGTAACGCATTTTTTACATTCTTAAAAATTACTAATGTATCAAGGACCTTGTGTTTAAATAACTCAACTTACTTCACTTACCAGCTGACTATTCTGAATAAAGCAACTCCAAAGGTATCAAAAATAAGCCCAACTGCAAATCTAATACAACTGATTAAACTCCCTTGAAGATTTCACAGCTGCATTATGAATAGCATTCTCCGAGCTTAAAAGCCTGTCGACCCATTTCCAAGGTTTCGAAGTTTGCGGATATTCCTCTCCACCTTTTGTGGATTTCGCTCGTGTACATCACGTCGCACACGGGTTTTTAAAAATACATCTTCCAAATCATCTTGCAAATAACAGTCTTGTGCCATGTTTTCATTTTTCCTTCACTCGCACAATAAACAACCACGTCAGTATCACGGAAACAGTGGATACCGGTAGCAGCTGGCTATCGATCCTCAGCAATCGCGGCCGAACCTGCTTTGAATCAAAACCATTTTGCTTTTCCGGCCCCTTAAATCCTTATTATTCCCCGCACATCCGTGGGAGGCGCATTGTAAAAAACGAAGGCAGCAAATGTGAAAACGAATCCCATATTTCCCAACTTTTACGGCCGTGAAACTCGTGGGTCTGTGAGGTTTTTTTTATTTCTCCCAGTTTCCACCCCCTCGAGCAAAGGGTGGGAAAAATTCCCAAAAAAATCGCTTGCAAGTTAGCACTTATTTATTTTGATATACTTCCTTCGGGGCGATTTATTTTCCGAATACTTCCGAGGGCGGGAGAGAAAACAAAAAGCAGAGGCAAAAATAAGGAAGGAATGTTTCGTTCTTACCTTACTGTGCTGCTCTCGTATGCCAGGAAAAAGTGGGCAAGCATTGCCAGATTTTATCCGTGGGCTCAGGAAAAACTGCACACGCTTGCCATACGGAGGCCCCAGCACGTACTAACTCTTCGATAACCAATTTCCGTCGTGTTCTAAATGGTGCTTTATGGCGTAAGCGTTAACTCGCCACTCTGATACATGCACACACGCACACATAAATAAATGCGATGCGAAATGGCACCGTCAGGCCTATATACACACACACACACACAGGCACTCACACAATTTCCATGCATGTTTTTGTCGTCGCCATAATAGGAAACGTGATTTATTGGCTTAAAACACAACTCATTTATTTAATGTACTCTCCCGGTCTTATAGCTTTTGTGCCTATCAGCGTTGGTTGCGGTACGGCGAAAAACCTGGCTCCAAACCCGGAACCACACCGAAACCACAATCCACTTCCCAGTTCCGTTTGCTCTTTCGGCCTTCCTCGCAGTTTCTTAGCGCAATCGTGTGGTTGAGCTTGCTTTTTGGGGCGGGGAAGCAAAACGGAAGGAAAAGGGAATCGCCACCACTTGCCGATTACGGTTGATGGCTGAAGGGCGAATAATTTGAGCATTGGGAACTCCATTGGTCTTGGTCCACGATCCTTGCCCGCTCGGTGGTCCGGGTCGGGTCCACGTTAACTTCTTCGACTTAATCCTTATCCAAAGTTGCATGTTCTGGTTTTGCGGTTATCAACGTGATTATGCGATACAACGGCTGACTGGGAATTTATTTATCGCAGTTGAAATGTTTATTTCTGCTAGAAATGCTTTAAATGAAACATTTGTTTTAGTAACTTATGTAAAGAATTAGATATGGAAATGAGAAATAGAAATAATTTATAATTTTCCTTAAGAAAATATTTATATAACTATAGCTATAAACAATAAAAAGGAATAAAATCTATCCATGAACTCTCTTCTAGATCCCTGAACATGATAACTCTTCCTTCAACTTCCTTCGCCAAACATTTATTCCACTCCGAATTAAAGTAAATGAAGTCGGTTATACATACATTTATGCTTACTGTGGCATTCTTCTTATCCTTACTGATGGATAAATGAAGGAAATGCGTTTCGCTGTGCTTTCCCATACCATTTTCCCTCAATATCCGTATTTCTCGACCAGGAGTAGAGCACCACACAGAAATCCTTCTAGCGGAAGAGAAAATGAAAACCCATCCGGTGAGTGTCATGTTGGCACCGTTATCGTTTATCGTACGTTTATACTCATGCGTTCACGTTAAGGTTGTTCATGCACGGTTTCCTGTTCGGTTTGCAATAATCGCTGACGGAAATATTCCTTTCGATAAATATTGCCTCGAGGGGGCTTTTTTTTCTTGCTGCCCTGGTGTGGTGGCTTACGCTTGGTCGTTAAGTAACAGCTGGCACCCCAAGCAAAAGGCGATTGTTTCAACCCGGTGTGATGGAAGAAAGTGCAAGCAATTGAATATTTGGCACCGAATCTTCTATACATCCCGTTCACCCGGGGGTTTTGTCGGTGACTGGATGGAAGTCGCACGGCCATCACGTTAAACCCATAATCATGCAGTCAAACGTGTGGGATCGAATCGGTTTTTGGTGAAATCCGGCTAGCGAAGGAAATATGATTAAAATCCAAAATGCCTGACGTTGACGTGCGAGGTCGTTTTTGGGTGGATGATATGTTTTGATGAAAATATTTGCTTACGGGAATGAGAGAATGCCACACTCTGGTAAAGGTTTGCCGATAATCATACGAACGATGGAGATCTTATAGTTCTTGTGGGTTACATCTGCGAAACCAAAGCAACCAAAATCCTTCTAAAGCCTTCTCTACCATGTCCCTCTAATGGGATGTACATCTTGTTATGAAATTGAAACTATCGCAGAAAATACCTTGAAATCGATAGGCGGCGTTGATACTTTCCTTCGCGTATGTGTTCATCTTCATTATTTAAGGATTTGCCGGTATCTGTCTTGTGTTTTGGTTACGTGACAGGAAGTATGTCGCGAACGTGTTGCTCAGATATTCAGCAATACGTTAAAACCAATATCCTCGAGTAAGAACATTGAAGCTTTTCGTAGTATTAGCTAGAAGTTTCAGTTTTCCGTACAGCTTAAGTCTTATTCTTTGAAATTGGGACTTAAAAGATCTGTACCTCATCACCTCAACATAACTAGAATAACAGGGTCGTCCCGATTCTTGAAGTTCAGTGAATGTAGGGAAGAAGTTGTAATCATGTCACTATCACATATCACAGTTTTCGAAACGTGTTTCATCAATATAAATGATTATAGAACTCTTCGAAATTTATATAAACCTTGAACAGGTTTCTTAGGTCATTTCTTCATTTATAATTAAAGTTTGTCTAAGTAAAAGTTTTACATAATATTTTACAGTGTTTTGGGAATACAATGACACACAAATGCATGTTTTAGATAAAGATTTTGTTAAAAAATCTCGAAAATAAATCAAATGTCTGTAAATAATGTTTTAGTGATATTCTTTCCAATATATCTCACTCGTTTGCATAATCATGTGCTCATCACGAAAACAAGCTCGTAAAGGGTTGAAAATAGGGGTTGAAACTTATGCAATAGCAGTTGCATCGATATAAGGGTTATAAAACCGTTTGCTAGGTGTACCGTTGTAGTTGTGTGGGTTTTGTTTCACACGTCCAACAAGTTGATTACATAAATCACACACTCTCTCATTTGCATGCAGCCATGTGTGCGTGTACAAGGGTGAGTACGTGCGTTAGAAACTTATACCATACCGCGGAAGGAACATTATTTCCCCTTTTTTTCGGAAGTCCTTTAATCTTATAATGATCAAACCGATGGCGTTAAAAAGGGAGTCGAAAATGGGTGTCGGATTCGTAGGTTTTTTTCTTTTCTTCTTCTGCTTCCTCGCTATTAACATTTTCACCATTTTCGCTTATCAAAAGCGTGCTTCTTGCGCGGCCGGAAAAGTTGTTGAAGTGGAAAAGAGAAGCGAACCCAAGAAAAAAAAAACTCCTCTGTGAAGGAATGGTTGGTTGACCAAATGTGATTACTTTGCGCCATTCAGGCCAATACACATGCATACACGTTTCGCTTCGGTCCGGAAACAGGATCTGGAACACTTTGATTGATGATTGTTCTTGTTTTCTGGGCCATTTCTTTCGGGGTCCCCCCCCCCCCGCCCGTTGCATGGCATGTAAACTGGTGACGGAATTGGAAAATTCCAAACCATTCACCAACGATCATAGCCGCGTTTGGTCCTTTCATATGCCTTCATCCATTTTTTCGGGTGTAGTTTTTCGTGCCCACGTCATGCTAAATCACAAATAGCACCCGGTGAGGGGGGAGGGTGGTGAAACATTCCAACCTGGGGATGGTTGGGTGGGGTCTTTCTTCTACTCGAAATGGAAATTTCACATTCCACAAATATTCATGAGCTATTGTTGTTTAAGGACGAATTTTGCCTTTCCGGCTTGGTGTTTTTTTTTTCTTTCGTGAAATCGATTCGACTTTGGTGTGATTTTTCTTGGTTTCTTGCGCAAAAAAGTAGCTCAGCAATTTTTTTTTGGCTGTCACTAAATAATCCTACTAAGGAAAAGATTATATATTTTTATATTACATTTCAAATTTTAAATATGTTCTCAGCAACGTTTAAATGCTATCCCTTCATTTCATCTAAACCTCGTAAAGTGGTATCTATTCCTAAAAACTCACAAGTCACTTGGTCACTCGGATGCATATGGGTGTGTACAACACTGACGCCGAAAAACCGGCTGACTCTCGTCAAGAACAGCTGCCAGGCCAGGTTGCAAAGCGAGCGGTTGCAAAAAGGAAGAATGCGATCCAGCGGCCCATTGCCAAACAACAACATCAGCTGCTACTGCACTGTTTTCGAAAGCTGTTTCGAAACGGCATTTATCACCAAAATTTATTCAAATTGCACTACCACTAACTCTTTTTCTTTTGCGTTGGTAACCATCAAGCAGGGAGCGTGAAAAATGGTTGCCATTCTTGAAAAAGGTGGAAAAATATGCAACAACCGCTGGTAAGTCCTACCAAAAAAAAAAACCGGTTCCAACGCCAGCACGCGTCCTTCCTTTTGTGGAACTGGAAAGGACTCGAAAAAGGATACGGTTCGCGGTGTAACCTTGAAAAGCGAAAGAGAACGAAGGAAGAAAAAAAGGGGGAAAAATACAAAACTGCAACCCGATGCAGATGCAGCCCGATGCACACGCGGAGAGGTGGTGCGATTAACTGTGTATGTGTGCTCGCGCGTGTGTTAAAGGTTTTTTTTTAATTACACGCAACCTTTTCAGAAGGATAATGATTATCATCAGGCAAGCAGGCAAACCTATTATCCTTGGCAGCATTAGTGCGCCCGGCGTGCAACCGTAACAGTGTGAATGGAATGTTTTCGTGGATGGAAACGTGGTGGCACACGAAAAGGATGGAAGTGGCGCAGTGGAAGAAGTAGCGCACAGCGTGGTGGTTACTGCGTCCAGCAGGAAAACACCATCTAGATAACTTTGTGTGTGTCGATCCTGGTATGCAGGATTATTACTGCGTGTTCCGTTCCGCCCGTTTGTTCCGTTGCACGAATTTTATCCTTTTATGTGTAGCATGTTTCTTTATTAGTGGATTTCTTTTTTTTTGTTGTTGTCGTGCTTCTTTTTCGGTCCACATTGGCACGCAGCAGGCTCTTGCATTGGGTTGTGTACCCGCGAGCATGAATATTTCGCATAAACAGGATACGCCGTTACTAATACCGGGTGCATGGTCAGGATAGAAGAGTATTAGGACAAAAAAAACGGGAACGGGAGTGTTAGACAGTGACCAACGGAAAAATGGAAACACGAAAGAAGTTTGTTATTCTATAAACGAATCATTTTTGGAAAATTTGTTAACAAATGTGGCATGGAATTGAATGAGAAGAAATTAATTTACGTACAAGTTTTTTGGTGATTAATAAATGCATAAATAAAATTGTTTATTTGAACTATTTAATATAAGAAATATAAATTATAAATAAATGTGTAATATTTTACCAGGATTCGGTTTGATAGAAGCACTTTGATTTAATTACCTTCAAGTCGTCTTTAATTTACAGGGAAATTTAAAGGACAAATAAGTCGTCAGTGATTTTTCAATTTTTTTGCTTTTTATTTTCAAATCAACATTTGTTGTAGAAGGTGAATTATTGTTTTCCTAAATTAACCTTTTAATGCGTGGATAGTCAGTTCTTGCTACGTGGAAACCGTCTGGATGGGATTTGAACGCTGCTTCTGTCGTGTGGAACCGTTACCTTTTGTCAAATACTGTACTGGGCTGCCAGGAATGATTTATTTTATTTACCTTTTATTTAATTTGATTTGAAAAACAACAATAATGAAAAAGTACTGAATAATTTTAGAATTAGAACAAAAAATCGTTTGCCACCAGTGTTGCTTTAAATGTATCAATCACTGTATAGAATCGATTCGAAATGATATCCCATCGAGAATCCGAACCTTCAAGGACAATCGTTCCCGTTTGATCGACATCCTTTTTCATCACTGCCCCATTGCCAATGGTTCCCTCCCTCCGGTATTACCTCGTCATTGTTTCGCTACAGGGATGCTAACAAAAAAAAAGTGTAATAGCGTCCCATTCCCTCCTTTCGCGCTGGCACTATTTTTGTGCAAATGTACGCATATTTTGGTTAGTTTTGACGACAAAACAAAACAATTACCAAACTTTGATACAATCGTTCTTTTTTTCTTTCTTTCACTTCTTGCAGTCCCCTTTCTCCCTTTGTTTGTTTCGATCATTTTGGTACGGTTGTGTCGAAAACCAAAATGGAATGCAGCATATACCGTGAGTGGAGAAGGGTGAAAACTCCCTTTTTACATGCATTCGTAGAAAATGATATTTGTTGCAAAGTTTGCGAAAAACGGGAATCCTTTCTATATCGTTCCCCTTTTTTCTTGACAAAGACACAGCTCGATTGAACCGCATCGATAGTTGTCAGTTTCGTTACGGTTCATTTGCACGCACTGCTGTTTTTTTTTTGTTTTCTGGGTGGAGAGTTCTGTACATACCGAACTGTACTGAACGGCTGTTCAGTGTAACGGGTGTAAGTTTCCGGACTTAACCTACAATTGCTAAAGTTCGAGTAGATTTTGCTGCGCACGTCAAAATGTCGTATAAAGCCAACCGTTCAAGAGGGGTTCCTGAATTCTGATTAAAATGAGCCTGAATAGAATAAGAAGAGAAAAGAGTATCGTAAAACAGACAGCAAAGAAAGCGAAATTGCCAATAATGTTCCTTCCCCGGGTGCGTACCATACAACATCGAAATCGATCCCAAAACCGCACCGTTTATGAGGTGCACTTTTGTATCAATTGTTTTCCGGCATTCTTTCTTCGGCCGTGTACACACGGCTGTACCTGATAAAGATCCGCACAATGGGCCAACTTGATGTTTGGGATTTTGCGATAAGAACTGCATAAAATACTACAATCCGATCGGGTCATAAATTGTACCGTCAGAGCGGAGTTGTCACCGGTCGATGACAATGTGCAAAGCCTGGAAGGTTGTGGTTATGATTGTAGCGAAATTGCAATCTGCCGCTGGGAGTCCGAACCTGAATGGGAGGATAAAGCTAGCGCGAAAAAAGCCAGATGTATCGTAGGAAGAAACAGCAGTTGGTGAATTGAGTTTATGGAAATGTGTGTGTGTACTGCTGGACATGCTTCTTGTATTTTGTTGGATGAAAAATTGCCCTAAAGGGATATTGGAGTTAGAGATACATAAGAAAGAGAGTAAAAGAAAAATAATTTTAGAGAAATATTTTGCAAAGAAATCGTGAAATGAAATAGTTTAAATAAAAGAAATTCTTCTTAAAATACATTATCAGCAAAGAAAGTCACAAAAGAAAAACGTAATAAAACAAATAATATACAACATATAGGAAAGTAAACAGATAAAATAATAAAAAACAGAAAAAATAAAAAAAATGTCGCAAATTACTATGTAAATTAAAATTCAGCAACAACAAAATGAGAGGAAGAATCAACAAATAGTGCTGATAATAAAGGTGTTAAATTATTTAACAAAAATGTTGAAAACTAAACAAAAATTTTCAAAAAGTAGTATAAGGAAAACGTAATAAAAGATTAAGAAAAAACAAGGAAAGTTACTCAAATATAATACTTCATTGGTATTCAAGTATTGAGAATAGGTAATAATATTAATACAAACAAAACATAAACAAACAAAACATATCGAAGAATGTTCTTACGAATAGACAATTAACACAGATCATTAGCAAAAAATGGCTGCCCTTTTGCCTAAACAAATGGCAAACAGTCAGCCGTCTAAACATGCTGCTTCCGGTTTGTAATCGATCGAGTGTACACCAACAAAACAACAGTGCCGAAACAACACATTTTTGGCAAACCATAGAACATTGAAACGCTTGGCAGAAAAAAAAGAAGAACAACAACTTCAACAAACTAACAAACAGGCAGGCAGTCAGGAAGGAGACAAAACTAGCAAATTGAAAAAAGCAATCGAGGAAATACGTAACACTGAAACCGTGCAGCAAAAGGAAAAAGGCGGATATGCAACGTACCAACCACCATCCGGTGCGTGAAACATTCCATTCCTGTTTTCACTCCCTTGCGTTACGTGGAAGTTGTTTCCCGGCTAGAGAACAGAACGATCGATAAAATTGTACCGCACCGTTCCTTTCCCGTTTCGCTTGCTTCCCGTGTGCCCACTTTTCAGCGCTTTCCATCAATCAACGGCTCAATCACTCTTGAGAACCTAATACAAACGTTACCGATGGACGCACTTCTAACGGTCGGAATCGACCGTAAATGCTGTTAACCTTTCGGGAGTATTATTTTTTTTTTTTGCTCACTCTACCAGGACACCAGCAGCTATACGGCACAGAATGTTTGGCAAACTGGCGCTTAAAGGAAACGGAATAGAATAAAAAAAAAAGAATACAGGATACAACAGTCAGCTTCAGACTTTCTACACACCCGATCGCGACGAGTCTCTATTGCGTTGAATTCTGCAGGCAGGGTTTTTGGCAGGTCCCTTTGCACGGTCTTGTCGGCGAAACATCAGCGAAATGAGTGGCATCTGTTTCAATTACCGGAAGACATACCGGAATGGTGGAACATTCCTAGATTCCCGGAAGTAACCGTTGTCCGTTTAGGTGAAGCAGCAAACGCCCTCAAATATTGAAAAACGAAAGGACCGCGAGTTTCCTTTTTCTTTTCATCCCTCTACACCCCGACCCCATCACGCCGAATTCGGTTGCTTTCCTTTGAGTAGCGTGATCTATTGCGTAATATTTCCTTCCGCGTGCACATGGCCTGGTTCAAACTGTGTCGTGTTGTTTATGTTGGTTTCTCTTTTTTTTCGGTCGCTTTTCGTTTTTTTCCGTTACAAGCGTGTCCTTTTCCTCACGTGCTTTCGTATCCTGCCTGATGGTCATATGGCGAGCGCATTTGTGTGTGTTTTTCATGCTATTTTTTCACGATCGAAGAAAACGAGAACCTGCTGGTGTGTTAGGTGAAAGAAGAGAAGAAAAAAAAAACGTAACGAAACATGTCCTTTTGCAACGACACCGCCTGCTATCGATGGCACGAACCGTACGGAGCCCGTTCCCAAAATTTTGCCTGGTTGTGCGATTCCTTTTCCTCGAGGCCGCCATCATAAGCATCATAAGCTGCCGGTGCTGTTAAGGATAAGCAAACCATGATCCATGAAGTGTCTGCAGATGACAGACGAAAAATATCGATGGTTTTACGTTACAAAAACACACACAAACACGGCCACACATACACTTACTCACCCAGAGGAAGAAGAAAAAAAGAAACATAGAGCACACACTCTGGTTGCCTGATCTGGAGGATCTAAAACGCGCGTTTGAATATTTATTGCCTAAGCTTACGAGTTTCTGCGCGAGGCGCGCATTGAGGTTTTCCAGCAGGCAGTTCACTGCTCGAGCGCGTTTCTTCATGGAGTCATGGATGCGACAAGACGGTTTCTTCGGTTAAGCTGGGCCTGGGTGTGTAGCTCATGTCTTTATTGATGATGTGTCACCACGATTTGCGGGCGTCATTTTTTTGTTTTTGCAATGTCGCAAGAAAAACTGAATGGTGGCAGTAGGTTTGGAATGTTTGGATCATTTGAAGGCATCGGGAAACCGCCACGATGGCATATGTGAAAATTGGGATGAATGAAGCGGGTGGTTGTATGCTTTGAAGGAAGGAAGGTTTATTTTTTTTTTTTATAAGGAAAAGTAAAGTATTTGAAATTAAAGCAAAATGTTAAGGAAATGTGGAATAAATAGTTTAACAATAAACGAAATAAAAACAGAAGAAAATAAAACTGTCAAATGGTGTTAGAACAGAGAAAACAGATGACATAACATGAACGTGAAGTTGAACAAACATAACAGAACAAATTAAAACAAGAAAGAACAGTAGAAAAAATAACAAAGAAAATGTTTAAGAATAAAAGATAAGAACAAATCAGTTTATAAAAAGGGAATAGGGTTTTGACAACAAATAATGCATTAAAATGAAGCTATTTTATTATAATTATTATAATTTCACACAATTGTACAGTCTCCGCTGTAACTGTTTAGCAATTATTTCCTGTGTATTTATTTTTTGTTTTTTTTATTATTTTGCTTCTATTAATCTTCAACTTTTCTCTCTTCAACAAATGAAAACTTTGAAATTTTAATTTTCTAAGTTAATCAAACCAAACGCAGATAGCAACAAAACTTGAAAAAAGAAATTAAACTTCGTCTGAATGTTAACAGTAGAAGACCTTCTCACGACACTCATAGATAATACGAAATATTTTGATAAAAAAAAACAACTTTCCTGCACGTGCAAACCATTGATCCTACCCAAAAGCACGGGAAGCTTTCTCTATTTGCCATCATCCCAAAAGTAGCAACAACAAGAATAAAAGCAAGCATTCGAAAATGGTGTAGGAATGGAAATTTGCACAACGGCTTTTCATTCGTACCGCCGTCAGATGCAGATCCGGCCCCGAGTCTGTACGGGATCAACAGCAGCCGTAAAAGCAAAACACTCACACACACACATACACGAAAATATGGCTGCCAGTGCCATCTCACATCCTTTGCAGGTGATTGATTTTACTTCCATTCCGCTACGATTCCCTACCCCCCGGTGTTGTATGTACACTATTGTTTGCCTTTCTCTCAATCATCGAAATACACGCGCTCACATACCTTCCTTGGCGTTTTTTCGGTTTTTCTAAAACGTTCCAATAGGTAGAAAAGAAAAGCGAAAAATAAGATTCAAACGAATAATAGGAAAATCGGAATCTTCTTAGTAAAAGGAGCGAAACCGTACATCCGATACAGGTTGTTTGCTGCAGACGTTCAATTTCGAAGGATTTCCCGGAAGCGGCCTAAAGGAAGAAAAAAAAATAACACACATACACACGTGGAAGCTTTTTGGGGGATGGAAAAGGAAAACAGAAAGCAGCTAAACGAAAACAAAATTCATTTGAAGGATGAAGAAAATATCCTTTGGCGTGCCTGCCTGGGTTTTGCAAGGTGTTTTATGGAAAATCATATTTTTGCACCTTCAATCGAAGTGGAAGCGGCATGCAAATGTGTTTTTAAAAGTTTGTTTGCACAAACCAACTGCCTGAGGATTTTGTATTCGTGCCAGGTAAGAAGATTGTTTTTTTTTGTTAGAAGCAACTATTTCTATCCCATCAAAAAAAAAGAAGTGGAAAAACTCAGGTTCAATGTCTTCTCTACGGTGGTAGATGATTAGTGTTATCGATATTAGATGGAGTCGGAAATTGATACATCTTTTACTTTGCTCTTTATCTTCCTGTTTCTACAGTGAAGAAAGAGAGAGTGTGTGAGAGAAATGAGGGAGGAAAAAAGAAACATCTCACTTGTCGCTTTTCGCATCCATTCTAATAACGTGCAGGGAAAGGTTGGTTATTTTCCTGCCCTTTTTGCAAACGACATTTCGTTTCGAAACGTGTCGGAAAAGTCATTAATGCTGCTAATGGACCAAAAGTGAAAGAATGGTCCTTCAGCGAAGCCCAACACTGTACACACACACACCAGCACAGCTCGAGGCCATTTTGGACGGATGAAGGATGGCTGAAACGAACAATTGCAATCGATATTCATTCATTTTCAACGTCAATTCACCACACGACACCATTGGGGTTCGAGCAAAAAAAAAGGGGCAGCATTTGTTTGTGAACGGGCGCGACTTTTCCGAACCTCCCCCAGAACAACAACAAAAAAAATAGTAAGACGCACAAGTAAAACAAAAAACCCCATCATGAATTCCGGGTTGCCTGGAGTGATGAAATGGTGGGGGGTGGGAAGGGTGACAAAGGGACGGGGAGGGGGGGCGGGTGTGGGGAGCAAATGGTTCTGCCACGAAACCGCCCCAAAATGATGTTTTGACAGAACTCATTTGTAAATGGTTGTACGAAATCCACAAATCGGGGCCTTTTCCTGGAAAGGAAATTGGTTTGCTACTGCTGTCGATTTTCCCTCCCCTCTTCCTTCATCCTCGCCCTTCCACGCCACCGTCCCACTGGAACTCACGTGGATACTTACATCCATCCAGTGCCATCCAGTGAACCGTGGCGAGATTTATGCTCAATTGAAATCCTTTTAACGGTAGCAAATAATTAATGATGCCGGAAGGCAGTAACGTTCGGCTTCCCATAATTCACGCAAACCATGCCGCCGTTTGGTGTAATCCAACAATCCACTCAAATGTGACAGATGCCGTTGCCGGTATGGAAAAAAACCCCTGAATATGCTTTGATCCAGTCAGTACCAGCTGTAAACAATACTGGTTTGGACAAGTTCTTAGGCTTCTCCAGAGTTCTTGGATTCCTTGAACTTCTTGTCTATTTCAGCTGAGACTCTTGCTTGAATGATACCACCCAATATGACATCCTTATCAAGAGCATCAAGCTTTCCAAAAAGCACGGCCATTTGCTTCTTCTTTTCTATACCAACTTTAATTACCCCTCGTAAACACGTTGACACATGCCGTGGCACGCACGCACTGTATCTGGGACCGCGAAAAATGTGTAATTTTTCGGGTGAAAATGTTAATAGGTGAACGCACACACACACGCATACACCAACATTATTGATGGGTTTGTTTCTTCCTGTTTTTTCTTCGTTCCCTGCCCGATGCAAGCGCAAAAGCATAAAACACTTCGTTTAATGGGTTTGCCGCGGGTTATGGGTGTTTTTGGCCACGCTACTGGGAAGCCGCGATACTGAGGTGTTTAGTGGGTTTGAGTTTGATGTCTTTTATTGGGACTCCCGCGGGGGGAAGCGTTCCAGAGTGGTTTAATCGAGCGAAAGCTTAAATCACAACGGGCGGACCATTTCCACGACGGAAATGAAGGAGTTCTTGGACCGGGCTGACTCAAACTGTTCATCGATGTGGGTGTTTAATTGCGTTTTTATGGACAACTGAACAATGGTTATTTTTTTCAATAGTTTCTTAGCTAATTTTATGTCACAAAATTGTTTATAAAAAAATATATTTTTAGTTTAATAATAATAATACTAAATAAAAATAAATTTATTCGTATAAATAATCAACTTATCCTAATTATTTCGTTGGAAATTTTTTGTTCTCATATTCTTGTTTTGCTCACTTTTCCATCAAACAGTTGATTTGATTGTTTAATTTTTCCAAACATACCCCGAAGCACATTAACACACCATCGCAACCATTCCCGCCGTACCCTAAAGGGTAGTGCCTCAACTGTGCGTCTATCATACCAGCTTTTAATTACTTTGTTGATTTACCTTGCGAGGATATTCTGCTGGTGCAATACTAGCAGCTCACCGGCAGCTCAGTTCGGTAGCTGTTTGCTATAACCGAGTGGGGGACCTTTCACAAGGGAGGATGGCCGTTAGTTTGAGGTGTTTTATTTTCGGGACGTTTAATTACCTTCATTTCAGCTATCGCGTAATGGTGTTAGAAGCAGAAGGTAAAAAGAACTCATTTTCACTAGCATATATGAGGGCACACAAAAGCGTTTCGGATCGTCACCATTAATAAAATGATCGAGTGTTTTAGAAAAGTGACAAGACGATACAGGTTTTTTGTTTGGAGTACCACATCCCACATGGTTGTTGATATTTTGACATTTAAAATAGTTTAACTCTTATAATTTTTCGATTTTTTTTGTCGGCACTTCATTACTCCTTATCATGGCTTGTTACGTTACAGCGTAAACGGAAATAGACGTCATGCAGTTGGGTGGAAGTTGAGAGATGCGTTGAGGGTGTAAATAAAAACACCAAAAAACCGCCCTCTAAAACATCAAATAAAAATGCATGAACAACCCTTATCTAGAAAAATGGTGGAAACAATTCGACGCTGACATATTTTTTGCGGGAGCTCTAAACACCTCCAGCTTTTTCACGTTAAACATTTTCACCGTTGACAGGTTTTCCTGCCGAATTGAATAAAACGTTCTTTGGTAGTATTTTTTTCTTCCTTCCTAGTTCCATATTCCAAACATAAGAAATGAGCATACTGGAAAATTATCACCACTGTCAACACACTTGTCAGCGGGTTAGTTTGGAGGTTTGCTTAGGCAAAGCATCGGGAAACCCCATGCGGGAAAAAGCTTCCAAATCGACCCCAAAAGTAACGACTGCCTTAATGTGACAGCTCTCCAATTAAAATGATACATTTTTTATCAAGTGCCAGTACCACGTGAGGGTTGTTTCCGTTGAGTGTTTGAATAATTTCTTGCTTAGTTTTTGACGGTTTTTTTTTGTATTATTAGTTGATATTATTTTTACCTTTAATTTGAACTAAATTCCCTGTTTTTTTCATCAATTGAACCCATAATATTGAGAAAAGAAATAGCAAAAAAAAAAAATTTTGTTTTGTTGTGGCTATTTTCTACCATAAAATAGAAATAAATCTATATCTAATTCTTTATCGTCTTTTCCAGTCTTCTGGCGTCGCTTTACAGACGTTCCTTATTCTTATCTCATCCCATCCATCTCCGATTGGCCGGGTGTCAATTTCATTACCCATGATGGTGGTGGTTTACAACTGGCCCAAAATGGTGTGTTGCACCGTTTTCAGCCACACGTATCGTCATAAAAATTCGCACACCACCATCAAAAACCCGGGAAAATGCACCGCAGGAACCGTTTTGCAGTTGCGCAATGATTAGCCTTGAACGTTTCGGTACCCATCACCCTGTCAGCTGGTGAACCGAACCCAGGTGTTAGGTTGGCCCGAATCATATCGATTGCACGAATTTTCACCTTCCACCAAACAAACAAAAAAGACCTCTCCTGGAGCTGAAGCGGCAGATAATGTGATGTTTCCCTTTCGGGTCATATGTGTACAGGGCCCGAAAAATGCCAACGCAGCAAACTGTTCGGTTTGGTGCAAAGTAAACAATCCCCCAGAAAAACCGCAAAAACCGTACGCCGTTACGGTGGCCTACGGGGTGATAAATTTGGAATATTTCACACATCATAAAACGTCACGGCAGTCAGCTGGAAGGAATTGTCCCGATATTACGATGAAGTTTTCGCCAAGGAGTGTAAGCAAAGAAAGACACCCGAAGAAGGTTTCGGGGTGGTGAAGGGATTCAATTAGATGGTCATTGCTGTTTTGCCACTGCATCGTGTACGGTGTAGTGCAGCGCTGGCAAAAATGCGTTCCCATGGAACCCCGAACGGTTCATGGACGCGATGGTTTTATTGGGTCCGGACGATGGACGATGTGATCATGCACACACTGGATTCACACCTCCCTCCAGTGTGGATGTGTGTCCACTACCCTTCGATGTCCTTCCTGCTGTTTACGTACGGGAGTGTGGATGTGGTTCTGTCATTTATGGCTATGGTTTTATGACACGGTTCATCTTTCGACGTGTAGCGCAATAAAAGTAAATATGACGAGGCTAATCGAACCTAGGATGGGGTGGGTGTGTGCACGTTTGGCGGTGGTACAATTGCAACTTTTATTACTCACACAGTGTGTACACTACCCCAAACCCTGGCATGACATAAAACTGCTCATTATCACCTCCTACGGTAGTGTGCTGCAATTAGTGCCGGGGTTCTTTAGGTTCCATCCCAACGGAGCAATGTCCTGTTTTTTTCTCTTCTTTTTTTTGCATTTTACTGAACGCTCCGTTCCCGGTTTTTGGCATGAAAGTTATTATGGAGACGTACTACGATTATTACCCGCACACGCACACATATATACACACTATCACACGTCCGAGGCTTCATCCATCTTTCATGGCTTCAAGGATTCAACGTGGCAAGGAGAAACCAACAGTCATAACCAATCTATGTAATGCGCTTTCAATTATGTTAACTAGTGCTTTTTTCCCACCGAAAGCATTGAGCTATCGTGTGGAATTAATCATAATTTAAGCTCACCATACCACTGACAAACATAATATTTCATAATGGAAAAAGGAGAAATAATCGTACGGTTCACGCACATGGTCACTACTGGAGTGTTTAGCAGTGGACATGAAATATTAGATATGAATTTATTACAAACAGGGTTTCTAAACATGTTTTTCTTTGTTTGGTAGTTGCCAAGTATTTTTTTAAATTTTATTTATACATCATTCATTTGATTAATTGTTGATTGTTATTTGTTATATATTCAATATATGTTGTTTTATATTCAATGTTGTTTTATATTCAATATATTTAACGGCGAATATTAACGTGTTCAGTTTCGTAATGACATTTTTTTCGCGTACTTTGCTTTGCCATTTTCCCTAGAATTGCGTTTTACTTTTATAAAGATTAATTTGTTAAGTTATATTTTTATTCGCTTATTCGTTTATCTTCTTGCTGCTCCTGATGCTCGTAACAATTCTTGAATGTTTATGTTTTCTTCTGCTTTTGGGTTTATTTGTTCTAATTTAATTGCATTTGTTAATTTTTCGCTTTCTCTTTTAACTTTTTCTTCTGTTTCATGTTGAGAATTGTTTTTCACATTTTAGTTATTTATTAACAAATATTTTGGTATTTCTTAACTTTTTCTTTTGATTCTGTCTCAGTCGCCTATTATATACCCTTTTTCTTCTCCTTCTCCTTCTTTTTTGTAATTCTCTTTTTCTATTTCTTCTTCTCTTCTCAAGCCTATTCGCTTTAATTTGTTATTATCTTGCGTACCGTCTGTTACACAATGTATTTTTCTTTCCTCTTAATATAACAATAGAAAATGTAAGAACCTACTGTTTCAATTTGATTAAACCGGGCACAAATTTCCCATCAAACCCTTAAAGGCTGCTTGCTAGCTAGCTTACAATACTTTTAACAGCTCATTCTCAACCAACCATACCCCCTGCTGTTCCACTGCACCCTGTGCGGTCCCCCCGGTTTTAAGGCGCACTGATTAAAGCTTCCAATCTGTCACATAAAGGAAACAAAAAAGGTCCTTCAAGTTGGCAGGGAAAAACGGAACAAAAAGAAGAAAAATGAAACACATCTAAAGAATCGCCACTTTTCCAACTCCCTCCGAGGGAGGAAACAATTTTTACCTATTTTCCCTTTTCCCTCCTTGCTACCCTTAATGCTAATGCAACCGTTCTGGCTCTTACCATGGCGTGTAGTTATGAGTAATTAAGAACCACGAGTGTCGCCGTTCGTACTTTGGTGCCTGCAGCGCAACGATCGATCATGCCACATTCGAATAGGTCGGCATTAATACGTGTCGGTCATTTCATAGTTCCGAATAAATAATAAGGGCACACAAGTGTGTCTTTAGAGTGGGGCTAAGGAGACTATGGAAGGAGGAAACTTTAATGGGCAAATGGGCAAGAAAAGCAACAACAAAAAAATTTAAGAGAACGTTACAATTGCCCGTGAAGCATGCTCCGGAAGTGCTTAATGGGAACGCACAAAACCAAGGGAAATAGTGAAAAAGAGTGAGGAAAGCATACAGAAAAAAAAAACAAGCACAACCTTTTGAAGGTCATTTCCGGTGAGATTCGTCCTTGCAACAATTTCTGGCTCCCTCCGTTCAGCACAAAACTGTAACTCGCTGTTCCTTTTGCATATGAGTGCGGGAAAGGTAATGAAAGAGCTGACTTTTCAATCGTGTATATTTAATAACTTTTCCGATGTGAACAACTGTCCATTAAGGGGGTTTTCCCCACTAAGCGTGGTGGATTTCTTTTTCTTTTTTTAATAATTATAACGAAACACGATTCCGATCGCTCAGCAAGCCGTTACCTCCTCGAAGAATATATAAAAGATAAAAAAAAAACAAAAGTTAAACGTTCCTTTTTTATGGCAGAAAAACTCGTTCGGAAAAATCACTGGGAAAACCCCAAGCATTCTTTCCCAAGCGCACACGAGTGTGTGTGTTTGATTGTTTTCTTTTTTAATTTGCAAGCGTTGTAAAAAGAAAACCAAAAAAAAAATCTTCCTAACATTTTCCCGCAATTGACGTCATTGGGTGAAGTTTAATTTTCAATTTTTCCTCAATGTGCAAGAGAAAATTCGGTACAAAAATAAAGACGACTGCCGGAACGTGAGCTTCGGAACCGAAGAGAGAAGTTTTTCTTCCACCTTTCCGTACAAATCAGTGTTTCGGCGTGTGTTACTTTTGTCTTCTTATTTTTGGGACGCTCACTGAGAATCTCCACATGGGCCGATGGGAAACAACAACCTCTCGCAGGAGCTGCTGTTCTTTCTGTTTTCCCCGTTTAAATTTATTTTTTTGCAAAATACCAATACAGCTGGCAACCGTTTCAAGGGTCAGGGGGATTGTGGCAGGGGTTGGAAGCTGAGCAAGAGTGCCCAGTGTTGTTGACACGTTTCACATTTGTTTTTGACATTTTCACGAATGACGCCCGTGCCGGATGCGAGATTTCGTGATTTTTTAAATACCTTTTGTGTTTTGTATTTGTGGTTTGTTTTTTTACAATCACACCCGAGCGGGCGGCCATTTCTTGGCCATTGGCCCGCGATTTGTTTTTCCTTCCTTGCATGCTAAAGGTGGCACGGGAAAAGGGTCTTCTTCGCTCTTCGTTTGTGCTTCGAAACTGTACACACTTATACACTAATAACGTTACACTTGGCCAATATGCGTGTGTGTGTAAGTTTGGTTGTTGTCGAGGCGAAAATAGACTCATTAAAGGTTGGTAGCATAAGAGGGGAATGGGTACAGGATGGAGTAAAGGATACAACGTGAGTTGCAATTAATTGTTTCATGCCTCGTCAGGGTTCGGGACAGACGCAAGCCACCGTGGTCAAAGATCACATTCTCGATCGCATGTAGCAGAAACATCAATAGCATGAAACACAAAATAAAACCACTGGTCAGGTTGCTGCAAAAGTAAGCGATGTTTTTTTGAATAAATTTAAGAAATTTAAAATTTATAATATAAAACATGGACAGTTTGAGTTTAACTAATTTATCAGTTATTAGAATGTTTTTCTCTTTAGGTCATTTATTTTGTTTTGTTTCTTTTTGTTAACTTTCAAATAAGATTTATTTTTCTTACATTGTTATGCTTTCGAACAGCTGTATCAGTTGGTAACATTTTATTCTTTTATGTCATTTATATTATTGTTTCCTATTTTAGTTACTTTCATTAATAACTGTGTTTAGTTGTTGCACTTGTTATATTTATTATATATTTCAAAAAACTTATTCTTTTTGCTTCGTTTTTGGGTTTGATTGGTGGCAAGTTATGTTTTGAAATTTGACAAATAGTTTGTGTGATAATTTTATTATTTTTTTATTATATTCACATTTTGGTAGTTTTCTTTTATAATTGATGAAAAATTGAAAGTTTTCTAAAAATTTCCAAATTTTTATATGAAAAAGTAATGCCAATTCACGTTCATGTAAGAAACAATTGCAACTTTTACACACACCTCACACTTGATATGATGTTTGATCTTCTTGCGATTCATTTACTTTCTTGCTGACCGTGAAAAGTCATCACCGTACGTAAGAAAATACGATCAGTTTGCGATCACTTTGCACGCTAAATAAAAAAAGAAGAGATCAGAACGTGCATTACAATCGTGACACACGAGGTAAGGGAATTGGACAGTAAAGCGGAAACAGTGTTACCCAAAGCATGAATTTGCACAACAGCGAGGGTATTGTAATAAATCTTGTACAATAATGTTGGCGTGATGTCAAGGACGATCACGTGTGAAATAGATAGAAACGAAGTGGTGCGATTTGGTGGGTGGGAAATCCCAATGAGCTAACAAAATGAGCATTAAATTAAACTTTCTTTGAAATAAAATCGTTTCTGTAAAGTTTGAATAAAAAAAAATATTTTTTTCCGCATCTAGAGCTTCTCAATCTTTGAGAAAGCTAAGAAAAAAAAGATAAAGGTGATTTTTTTGTTTCATTCGCCTACGTGCCATAAGTAAAAAAAACGCGAAATATCAGCAATTGTTTATTTTGTGAGCGTAGAATAAATTATTAGCAACCAGAGGCGTTTTAAGATCATTTTATAGCAACAGGAAGAGCGTTACCATCATCGCGTTGGATTGAGGATTATATTTTCCCATCTTCCACACCCATCGGTTTGCAACGTTCCAACGGGCGTTTCTTCTGATGTGGTATAAGTTTGCCTGCTGGTACGCAGTAACTCCAGAACCGAGCTGTTTGTTATCTTTTTCTTCCCTTCGTTTGCTTTTTTTTTTTCTCTTAACGATTTCTCTCGTATATTCCCGTTTTATGATCTCGATGATCGCGATCTTGCATCGCACTGCTGCTGTCGCTATATTCTGTGTGCTTCTTGTTTATCCAAAGTAGACGATAAAATGGCAATTAAACGACGATCGCTTCCATCTGCGCTTCTACTTCACGTAGATGGTTCTCCTACAAATGCTGTAGTGTTCGAGGTTGATGTTTAAAGGCAACTCCCCCTTCAGCAAAAAAGAAATGTATAGGAAAACCGGTTCGGTTGTTGATATCTGCATTCCCTTCAGCGACACACCGGCTTCCGGCTCAACCAGGGAACCGTCAAAACATCCTCGAATCTCGATGAAGTATGCTGTAACGATGATGCCTCTCAGAACCTCTCCTAGCAGCAAATGTTCTGCTAGCGCTAGATTCAATAGGATTTATCAAAATAAACATCCGCGCCTAGGGACGAGGAAGACGACGATCCGTCTTGTTCGATAGCGATCATCACCCTCACGTCAAGCGATTTGGATTGGCCAACGTCCAGCCAACGTGCAATAACGATGAGGTTGGAGTTGTTCCAAAAAACGAGATGTGAAAAAATAAACACATACATACACACGAATCTCACTTTGAAACTAAAACACATAACAAGAATATTAACATCGTGAGGCAATCAACCGACACGTTGCATCCTGTTATGAAATGGGTTCTTTTATTTCTCTCGTCGCTCTGGCATTAGGCAAAAAAAAAACAGATCACCGAAAGGTGGGATGCAATTGCACGGCAAATCCGCACGCACACATTGGGTGGGGAGGTTGGTTTTAATTTTATCACCGACCTAATTCATTGGCAGGAATGCATCACCGTGTTAACACGCGAAAGAATCAATGTTTGTGGAAGGAGAACGAAAAGTGCCATCCGGGGGGGAAATTTACATTCTCAGGTGAGTGACGTTACCGGTGTATTGCGTGTATGTAGGTGGTATGGCCACGATTTTCGTAGCTGTTTTGAGGGATGGGTGAAGATGAGATAAATTAATTTTAGCCCTAGTCAACATGTCAACTGAGATTGGTGTATGAATGAAACCCGTGGCGAGAGGTAGGTAATTTAGCAACTGATGTTGATTGCTGTTAGTTTTGAGCGAAGTGAAGATGCAATAACGATCAAATTGTAGAAATTGTGAGAAGATACACAAAGTAGACTAAAGAATATACTGTAATAGTTATAGAGACGCAATGAACTTTCACTCAAGAAAAGAGATACGAAATCACAACAAAACCATTCTTCTTTAGACGAGACTTGCGTGTCACAGGTAACAAATAGAGACTTTACAAGTTGGACTTGTTACATGTCTAAGATACTTAGACGATAGGATGTCTAATACCTTCAAAGATGTAGTGCTCCGAAGAAGAGGTTATGAAAACTCAAAATATGCATTAAAACATGAAATGATCCTTGAGGTTTATCCTTAAAAGTTCTGGAGAATCAGTATTTAAGATTTTACTTGAACGTTTTTTTTAATAAGATCTTTAATAGGTCAGGAGGAAAGATTTCACTAGATCCTCACCTATTCTGGACTCGACTGACACTTCTGTCAATGGTCAGGTACTTCTCCACTTTGCTTGAAGATTTGAACGATTGCCTTAACATTTAGGAGAACGAAGAGATCACTTGACTCTTGATCATATTTCAATATTCTGTTATACTTTTCAGACAAGTCTGGGTTCTATAGGACAGCTGAAATGTGACTTTCTTTGGACAATCTACTTTTAATAGCTCTTAATAATTAACAAACAATAATAACGTTGTCAAATTCCGTTTATGTACAATAGGCTACTCAAGAAGAATAAATGCTTGGACGCGGTACTAATAGTCAAGGAGCTTGGGGAAATCACCCCAATTATTTTGTTGCATAAGTGCTAGGCTTCAAATTTGAAGGATTTTTTAAAAATATTTTCAATTTATACTTGATATAGATTTTAAGTTAATCTTCTCAGATCTTAGACAACTTCTTAAAAATCTTATTTTTAATATTTCAAGCTTAGTTCTCTCCAGTTTAGAAGTAAAGCATCTTATTTTCCCGAGAGCTCTCTACAGCAAGATGGAAAAGCTATTGACAATCCTCTTACCGTGGTAGGAAATTATCAATTCTCAAACATCTTTAGAACACGTGTCTACCCAAGAGGATCAAGTTGAAACCGTAGGGCGCGTTTATTTTATGCTGTTTTTTTTTGTTTAGCCGTAGAGCTTCTTAGAACAGCATAAGCGCAGTAACGAAGAAAGAAAATCCGAATGCTGCTCCCACTAGAAGACACCGATCAGCCGTTTACAGCCTCAAGAAGCGAGCGTGTGCCTACGTGCCCGTACGTGTTTGTACGTGATTCCGTGGCCGTGTCATCATGAGTTGTGGAGCAGCAACAAGGGGGGAGGGGGGGGGGGGGGGGGAGGAGCAAAAAACCGAAGCACGGTAACGAAATGGAACCCAACAGGAGAAAGAGCCACAAAGAAACTACAAAAGCCAGCACAAACAAACACCAAACCCCTCTCGATGGAAGACGCACACGGTACAGGAGGAGCGGTGTTGCGGACAAGAACCAGTTCCAAAGCCTCCCAAAGCCGCTGTGCGTCCTCCGTCTAGCTATCGCATTTGCTCGGTTCGTCCATTTGCTTTAGGCCCTTTTTCACAGTGCAAAAGACAACGTCTTCCTATCGCCCACATCCCCCCCAAACCAGTTCCCCTTGGTGGACCATCTCTTGCACATACAAAACGTTAAGCGATTTCGATTCCGAGATCGTGTCCTCACTTTCTTTTCAAATGCCCCCATCGTCCCCTCTTCGCATCCTCGTCCTACTCCACCTCCTCCTTCGCCTTCTCCTTCTCCACGTCCCTATTGGTCACCCTTTACTATCCGTTTGCAGCCCGTGGTAGCCCTGGGGGCAAAAAAGAAACCGAGATCTGAGGCGTGATCGTAGCGGTTGGAGAACACCACCAACAAACCCGTTGGGGTGGATGGCTACGGAAAGATTGGGGGATATATCATTTTTCCGTTTATGTTTATCCACTCACGCTTCTCGCACATCTGATTATTATTCTCGGGACGTTGCAATCAAAGCGCGAGAGACCCAACTCCTTCCTGGCCGTGCCTAAACTTGGCCCTCCTCTGTGCCGTAGCGAAGGTGTGACGAAAGGAGGTACGTTTTGGTGGTGGGATGGAATAACAGACGGTTGGAAGGGAGACGGCACGGATCGAAACCTTTTTGGAAGGAGCAGCGTTACGGGGACAAGTGGATAAAAAAAACGGTGGTAACACAGCTGAGAGGTATCGCTTCGGTCTCCAAGACGTAGGCCAAATCCGATGGAAAGTGGCAGTGGAACAGTGCAGCCCTTATGCTGCAAAAACCAGTTTTCTTTCGTTTTTTTTGTTTTGCTGTGGATATGCTCTCCATATTGCCGTATGCTGCGGGTGCACCGAAGAGGGTGTTTCTCGTACGGCCACGGATATCTTGCCTTTATTCCAGGGAGAACACTCACAAGTTGTGTGTGTGTGATTGGGGGGGCAAGTAGTAAAGCTCGCCATATCCACCGGCACGATTAAGTATGCTTCGTTTTCACCATGTGTGTACGGATCGGTTTTATTTCGCAGTGTTTTGTTTTGTTTTTGGATTGTTTTCTTCATGTTTTGGGTGTTTGCTTTTTTTTTCAGTGAAGTTTTGTTCGTTTTGCACAGATTTTGTTTCTTACTTTCTTTTACTTCAACTTCTTAGGAAGTTTCTTATTTCATTTCGACTTTTGTTTTATTTGTACAAACTTTCTGGGAAGAACTGAGATCATTTATGTGTACACATGACAAATAAATATGGATTTCTTGTTTTGTTTTTAAAATTGCGTTGCATATATTGAATAAAGTATCGTTTTTTGTTCTTTTCATCACTTATTCTATCCTGTTCCTGTTCTATACTGTTCTATCGTTGTTCCTTTATTTTGTAGGTTAAGTGCATGCGTTTTATTGGGGAAAGTGCATATATTTTTTACATTTTATTGTTTTCATATTTTATGTTTGCTACATCACTTTTCAATCAACGAAAAATCGTTAACATCACAAAACACAGTGACATGTATTCTGTCAGAAAACCACTATTCAGCACCCTTTGCTAGAAAATTAAACGCTGTAGTTCTCGGTGCCAACGAAAAACAATCCGCTGCAGTGTTTACAGTTTCCCCCTGTTTTTTTGGTACGCCATGCCGTTAGCAGGTTTGTTTGTTTTAGTTACTTGTGTGCTCACAACAAAACGCACTTCCATTGCCATCACCAGCAGATTCCTCATCCTATTACCGCTAACTCCCTTCGATACATCTTCTAAGACTCATCAGAAGAAACAAGCGGAAAAAAAAACCCGGGCGTCAATCGGTAACTGCTACCAGCAGCTTCTAGCTGACACCGTAGCGATGGCAAACGCATAAAATTTACAATCCACTCCCTGACCAGAATGCGCTAGCAGTACCAGCAGCATTTTGCCTCTTTTTTGTCGGGTAGCAATTCTCTTCTGTGTGTGTGTGTTTCGTGTTTCTTTTCACTCCTTTACGTTGTGAATCTTTGATTTGATCCACCAAATGAAACGGTGGACATCTTTTTCTTACGATGATAAAATGAAGGCGAAGCAATTGCATTTGTGGTAAGCGATGCGAAATCTTCTTGTCACATGTCATGGAAGATGTCACCAGCAAAGAAACAGGGGGCTTTAAGATGTTTTTCGTCTTCCCTTTTTTTTCGGACAATTGGACACAGTTCAGCACACAGCACAACGCACAAAAGCAAAGAAAACAAAACTCAGTTCAAGGCATCAAAAGAGAAGCATAAAGATGACAGGACGGTAGGGTATTTTTTTATTTCATGGGACAAGTTAACTGAAACAGAAACACGAGCGTGTGAAGGAAAAAAGTAAAACCATCAACGAAAATGATGATGACGCTCCGGGAGGTTTGGCAGTTTTAAAATACGTTGCGTGATCTTTGGTTTTGATTTTTATATTCTTTTCATGGAAGAAGATGAGCTTCTTTAACAGAACAAGATGAGACAGAAATTTATATAAATCATGTTATCATTACTTTTGTAATAATCGTCTGCATTTAAAAAAAAACAGACCTTCGTCATATATCGCATACTCCTCAACTACAAATATGGCAATACACAGCAATTATACTGCAGCAGAGTAGTAAACATGCCTATCGACGGAACGCAAATACTTGCCCAAAAACGTTGGCAAATGTTTAGCCGTGATCAATAGTTAAGGCGCTCCGCAATACGTTGGGGCCATCTGGGACAGGGATGGTGCAAGAAAACTCCTCCCATACGTAAGATAAATAGACGAATGGGAAAACAAAAACACACTATTACGTCTGAATGTGTATAAAATAAAACATCGCAATCGTACTCGTAAACAATGGATGTAAATGTTGGAAGAAGCAAACCATATGTACCACAACCACAAAAAAAGGGGAGAAATTGGTCGTTTACATTAGCATTCATCCATGAAACATTATCAAAAAAATGTACATGCATGTTTTTCAACTAATATTAATCAGTTAAATTAATTATCAATTTCCGAAAAAATTGGAAAAAGCAGTTCATACGCATTCTTACAACAATGCTTCATAATTGGCTCAATTGTCTAAGATCTCCAAAGCGAAATACCTCAAGAAATAGTAAGAGACATCGATATGCTCCTCATTTCTGACACTTTATTCCAGCTGGTAGCTTCAACACCCGAAAACCAGCACATCCACTACTCCGTGAGCGATTGTTTACAGCTCACGGCGATGCCCAATGTGGGTATGTGATTGGAAAGCAAAATTATTGAACAAATGCCGAATATTGAGCGCTTGATGGGCAAATTAAGTATTCTAAGCATAACTTCCACCCTGCTGCTGAGGGTGGTTGGGTGTGTTTTTTTTGGTTGTTGCTTTGTTTACGAAACTGAGCGCACACACTTTGAGATAAAAACGCCAATATGCTTAATGTATTCATCGGTTTTACTTTTTCACACCATGCCAATTCTTCCCCAGGTCTTCTATTCCTTGAGGGGAGCAAAGATAAACATTTTTATTTACGGCAAAGTCAACAAACGTGATAGAGTCTTTAAAAGACCAATTTTTGGGGCCCATGACTTCTTTTGTGCAAAACGGACCGGGATGGTGAGATGGTGGACACGATATTATGATTGAATATCCTGTCAAGGACAGATAGATGGGTTTCACACCAACAATCTCTACGGCGTAGAAATCGCATCCCCATTGCCTTAACGTGTGGATAATGAATGATCAAGAACTTCCACCAGACGTCTCGGCTGCTCAATGATAAATGAACTGCATTTCTGGGAAGTGTCGAGCATTTTCCTTCCATACATTTGTGTGTGGAGCTTTATCCTCCAGCGTATGCAAATGAGGTAGCGTTTGTGAACAAAAGCTTCCCGTTTTGTTCTGAGATTTCCATTCGGTTGTAACGCGAAAATGCTACAAATCTGTATGTGTGTTCGTGTATTTTTTTTTGTACTTTCGTTCTCCACTTTATTGGGTTTTTGTGCCGAACATACGGGTATAGCTTGGTATGTGTGCTATTATTTTTTGCTTTTGACGAAGTTATAATTAATTCCACGGAAAAACCTTAACGCACTTTGGGCAATCCACTGCCCGGAAAATTTCCGATTCCGTATTGCTGTGCATCGTAATTACATGCAGGAGGGTGCGGAAAACTACCAAACCCCCACCGACCTGACCGAATCGTTCGTCTGTTTTACCGTGGACCTCATCAATCATAGGACCTGCTTCATTAATCTTCTCCCGCAAGTTCTCCACCATGCTTCAGCTTGCTGTGCAACGTACAGAACTTACAGCAAAGAATCATCCAAAATATTTGAAAAAAAAACAGAATCAATCCACGCAGAGTAGTTATCAAGGGAGTGGCTGAAAAAGAGAATAATAAAATCTCGACCACATCCACTCGCTGATATGTGCGTGCGCGTTCAAGTACACCATCCTGGCCCGACTAAAACTTTTGTTACGAGTCGCGGTCGTTTGAATATTTCCAGCGTTCTGGCGTGGACGTTAGACCCGTGGACGTAGTCACGAGAATATTCTTCCTTCGTTCGAGCTGCTGTTAAACAAAATCAAGACAAATCAAGCATCAAACATCCCGACCATCGTGCACCAGTAGACAAGAACCATTCCAGTGTGGGTGTGACGGTGGAAAATGCGTAATACAAAGCCGCTTAGTGTGGCATTCGTTCACTTCACTGACCGAGGCGGGTGGAACGCACTAAGCCCAAAATAATGATAATTATCATCAATTTTAACAATAGCACCAGTCATCATTTCTTTGTATGTGTGTGTGTATGTTACGATTGGAGCACGAATGATGGGAGGCTCTTTCCCTTTTTTGTATTGTTCAACAATGATCACGTGGGAGAAGGCCGCTCTGATCGTTTTTTTGTATATGTCCTAAGGAATAAAGAGTATTAAAGTGTTTTATTATGATGCTCAAGGATAGTGAATGTAAACATTTTAAAATAGAATGTTCAAAGCACAGAAAATTTAAATAAATGAATTCAAAATTTCACACAAACCTACCAGAAGAGAATGTAACATAGAACAATAGAAAAAGCATTTTTTTCTAATTTGATTGATTTGTTTGGGTTTTACATATTTTTAGTTTATTAAAATTTTTATATATTTTATCATCTTGTTTTGGTTTAATGAATAATTCTTACATTTTTTTATGTTTTGTTAAAGTTTTATGTTTTGTGTTATACTTTTTTATAGTAAACTTTTTTTTTTAATACTTCGTAAGACTCTATACTTTTTTTTTAATTACTCATTGTTTACTACTTGCGTTTATTGTTTTATTTTCATTTCCATTTGTTGTACTTTCAATTTAAGACTCTCATTTTGTTTCACTTTTCTGTATCTACGATATATACGTCGCTTTATGTTTCCAAACTATCATAACCACGCAGCATGCGAAAACGTTTTATTTTCCATCATTTCTTCACCCGTTCCACGCCACAATCGACACACTCATTATAATGCAGATGGAGTAGAATTATCCACATTAGCTACTCATCGGCACAAACGCATCGTATCGGCATTTTGTTGCGCCCCGTTCTTGTTGGGAGTGTTCGACGTGCCATTTTTATATGGCCGTGCAACTCTCCATCTCCAGGGGACCGGCATGGTGCGCATCCAACGCAGAGAAGAAGAGAAACTTTATTCCACGACACAAACTGGGCACCAAGATCATCACGTGCTGCAAACGCACACAAAAAAAAACGCGAACACGAAGCGACATTTACAAATTTATTACAGTACTGGTGGTTGCTATTCTTTGCTGCCTTCCTCTTCATGCTCATGGGGGTTTCGTTTTAGAAGCCGAACGACGCACGGGTACGATCCAGCGAAACATTTTCCATTTGCCTCGAAGAAACGAAGACCGTAATGAGCATGAAACACTTGCGGACGCGTCTTCACATACATTTCAATGCTATGGCAGGCAAAAACCGTTTCGTGCAGGGGACTTGGGTCTTTTAGGCAGGGTGCAAGACGTTGTGGTGGTCTGCCTGCACCAGCCGAACGCGTTGCATTATGCAATGAGCTAAACTTGTTTGCTTAAACGGAATCACGTTCTCGCAGTTCCGCTGTTTCGTTCGGTTCTTCACTCCGTTCTTGGTGCCTCTAGTGAGGACTGGTTTTTTCTTCTTCTCTCTCTCTTTCTTCATCCCAAATGGAGAAAAGTCTTCGACGCACATAATCCTTGCCATCGATGCTTGACCTTTTCTCTTTGGATTTTCTTTTTTTTTGCGTCGTCTATTACAAGACACAAGACTGGTTTTGGGAACTTTGGTGGTGTTTTTGGAAAAAAGCTTAATCTGCTTAATTAACAGTCACCCAAGTGAGTTAGTGTATTAATCCTTCTGCTAACGAAGCAAACGAGCATAAACATTTCTCTACTAATATCGAAATTGCGAAGCAAGATTTTGCGTCTTTTCCCATTGCTGCAAATCTTCGTTTGTGAGCAAAACTATTTCAGCGAAAGAAAGAAAGAAAACACTTTTAAAAATACCCCCCCGCGCGTATGGAAAGTCATTGCACTGGATCGTTTATTTATTTATCCCAAAAAGAACGATTTTCCAACAAATACTCCAATGTACCGGCAAAAGCGAGCTTCAATTAAAATTTAATTTCGTAATTCTTTCGCCACGAAACGTTGTTTCGTGTGGGGGGGTTTTCTTTTTTGGGGTGCTTGCTGCTTTGCTGCTCTCGTTAGTGATCGCGATCAATGCAATGAGGCCTTATTACATGCCCGTTCCGTTGCTGCCGAAGTGCTGAAGTTGCGGAGCATACAAGGCAAGAGCAGAAGAAGAAGGTAAATTAATGTCGAATTTGTTTCTTGATTTCTTCATCTGTTTGTTTCCCTGTTTTTTTGTTGTTTTCTTCTCCCGGTGGTGATTGATTACCATCTCGTTCGCTATGCTCCATCTAATCTGTTTAGTTCGTCCAATTTGTGCTTCAATTTACGACAATCGTCCATCGGCTAGTAGACTTTTCAATGAGCTGCTTTTTTTTCTTTTTTCGTGATTCTAGCATGGTGAAGGTGCATTAGGGAAACAGGCAATACCTTTTTTTGAAGAAAGAACCCGTTCTTTCGTCGATAGAGGTGCATTAGAGAAGGGAAGAGGAAGATTTTCATTTCTTCTTTCTACCTCTTACAGCGTCGAACGTCGATTGCTTTGGTCCTATTTTTCCTTTTGTTGTTTACCCATATTATTGACGTCCTGTTTATGTGGGTACTAGAATTTGGTTCCCTTTCTTTACAGCAAGTCCGTTTTTTTTGTAAGTCCGGCTCTGTTTTCTTACATCTTCAATAAAAGAGCAAAGAAAACGGCAAAGAAAATGATACGAAACATGAGTGAGAATGTAAAGGAAAAAATATGGATTTCTTCAGCAATAAACAAGCGCACGAAACGAACGCAAAGAAAGCACCAACGGCAGAAGAACAACGAAACAAAACAAGCTGAAGGAGAAGCACCGACCAAGAGCAAAAAGAAAAAAAAATCAAACCAATTCAAGAGTGTATGTTCGAGCGGTTCAGTTTTCCTCACGGTACTTCATCATCTACAACGTTCCCGTTCTGGTGCCCGGTTCGAGGCAAAACCGAGGTCCCCGGGATAGACCCGCAGGCACGACGCAACAACAACAACCGAACCGTGTACCGAAACCTCGAAAATCTCGATACCAACGGGTCAAACTAACGAGCTGCACAAACCGAAAAACCGCACCACAAACCATACTCGGTGGACTCGGACACGGAGGAAAAATCAAAGTCCACTAGAATGGTCCACTAGGGACAGGACGGGTTGGAACAGGGCAGGGGGAAGGGTGGGTGTAGAGAAGCAAGTGAAAAAAGGGCACCTATGTAAAGGAACATGCAGCAAACACCCAGAAGAGCACCATCGAATTCGGGAAACGCCTCCGGGAACGATAAATCAAGCCGAAAAGGTACGAAGAACGCTCGAGGGTCTCGCAAACAAGCCAAGTTGGCTGGACCTGGTGCCTTGCGGTTGTTCGAAGTTTTTCCTTCCATCGGACGCTGTTCTTGAAGATCATTGGAAGAAGACGAGTGGCACACTAAAGTGCTTTCTGGCTGGATTTAGTGGATTAATATTAGGGAAGAGTAAAATAATATTTATTACAGTGCTATTACAAGTTCGCTTGATTAAATGTGATCAATCGTTGGGTGATAGGGTGTAAAACAAATGATACAAATTATAGGGCAGAGTAGCTGTTTTGGTGTATAAATTAAAAAAGCATTAATATCGCTTAAAGATATGCATAAAATAATAAGAACGAAGTTATAATTTAGAAACTAAATTGCATCGTTTGAATGATTTTTTCAACGCAAAAATAATTGTTTACAAAACATAAGCAATCAAAATGAATGAGAGAAGAAAAACAAACATTAAACAGATTAAAAATGTAGAGACACAAAAAAATACAAAAGAAAACAAAAACGATCAAGTATACTGACATAAAAAAAATTAAAAAAGAAGAAAATAAATTTAAGAAATCCATTTAAAAGTAGAAATTAATTAAGTATTATAATATATAGAGATAATAATAGAAAACTAAAGAAAAAATAATCATTTTGTAAAAAAAACATACTACTCGTGCTTTGCAAAATAGAGATCAAAGACAATAAAGGTAGTAAAAAAAAACTACTGCAATCGTAAAGAAAGAGAACAAGTACAGCGATGACCCAGCTGAGATCATATGTAAACGAAGCACCCCTGAAGCGATCAGATGATGCATGGTACAGAGAAAAGAAAAAAAAATCAAAAACGAGATAAAACATACGAAGAAAGAGAAAATGAAGTCAAACGTTTTGGAACAAAAGCGCACGAAAACTAAGAAAGATCGAAGAAGTTAAATACAAAAGCAGGAGAAGGAAGAGAGAAAAAAAAGTGGTGAACACATTACACAAAGTATAGAAAGAAAGTGGCTGGAAAGGAGGAACGGAGGGGGAAAAGAACGGGCGAAAAAATAAGCAAAAAAAAAACAGTGATGGAAAGAAAAGAAAAACCGGTTCCGTCTGTTTTGTGCCGTGGTGAATCAAAACACTTACGGAGGTTTGCGATGGGCCGTTGAGGGGTTATACATGTGGTGTATATACACCCCTCCTTCCGCCCGGTACGGTCAGCAATAATAAACGATGACGACATGATCGGTCTGTGGCCGGTGGATTCATGGGCCGTGGTGGGTGGAAAGAAAGTAGCCTCCGGCAATAGGAACGAGCCCCCGAGAGCAGAACCGGCTTTGAAGATGGAGATGGATCAGCAAACGTAGGTGGGGGAGATCTGCGCGGGTGGAAGGGAAAGGGGGGGTTTAGAAACCGGTCCTGTGCCAGCCACCCGGTGCTACCCTTCGGGGGTACTATCCGCAACACGGCCCGTATGCGGCGTGTAAGCCAAGTAGCTTAATTCAAGCGTTTTACAAGCGTCGTCTTGCACGGAGCGCAAGCAACCAAAAAGGCAGAGGCCGCAAGCCGTCTATCGTCGCCCTTTTCGATTCATGCACCGTCCCTGGGATGGCCGGTTCATGTGTATAAAAGACGCGCTTTTGTTTGATTGTACAGAGGAAGCAAAAACACTCGTTAGAACAACGCATTCGGAGTCTTGCGTGGCCGGCAGATAGAGAATGATGCGATGGCCTCATTAAGAGCAGGCGCGTACGAGAACCAGCTGGAAGCGCTGCTGAAGTGGTTGCGTTAGAAACGTTCATGCCCACGGTTTTACAGCCATTTGTATCACGATCATTTGTCACTTATACTAGATCGAAGACGGAGGGCTGTGTCATAATTCGAACAATGGAAAAGAATGGGTTCACGATTAATTTGTCAACGGGTTGTTGTTGGGGTTTCGTTCTTCTTTTTTATCTAACTCCATTTCGTATTGTATTGTGTTGGAATTCTATCACAAGCACTACTTCCATTATGTTTCGCTTGGTTTGCCCACTTTATGTCACCGTGGATAAGGGTTTGTTCTGTGTCGTCTTTCAATATCCGCTTTTTTTGGCTCCTAGGTCCCAAAGGCACCATCATTAGTTTCGATTGATTACATTTCGGTGAAAATGTATTCCACCTTGTTTCGGGAGTTCCTGGCTTCTTTTCTTTCGTATACCTTTACCTTTTGCCGAAAAACAAAGGGCCATCGAGGGTTTTTGGAATAGAATATTCAAATAGATCGTTCCAAGCCCTTATTTCTAGTTTTGCGCTTTCCTGGGCTTTCCTTACGAATGGAGCAAATAATTTGTCAACGAGGGCGCATAAAATTTCAATTTAGATTAGCCGGTTTTAGCCCGCAGCTCTTCTTCCGCTGCGTCGGTCAAAACATAATGAAGGCAAAACACTGGCACGCCGGCATAAGTGTTGGAACCGTGAGCCACGTCTAGTGTGTGTGTGGTCATAAATTCAACGCCTCATAACGTTTCGTGGGCGCCTCCAGGAAAACAAAACAATGCGCTATTAAACGTAAAAATGTGACTGTTTTACCCGAGGCGGGGAGGGAAAAATAAATTCCGTAAGAACTCAAGTAAAAAAAAAGCCGAAAAAACAAACTACCATGATCTGCGGGTCTGGCAGCCGAATTTCCTTCCCAAAAAATTGGGTCCGGAAGTTACCCGAAAAACCTTGAACGAAATCGAAATAGGAAAACGCATCGAAGCGCGGATCCACACGCGTGGAGTAGGCTCCGCTCGTTTTCGATCGGAAACTCCGTAGGTGGAACATTGGAAAAAAAGGATGGGATCGAGGGGTAAAGGGAGTCCTCGCCGCCACTATTTAGGGTGCAATGTTGTGGAAAATTGACATGTTTAGTCTTCTATCCGTTTCTCCCCCTTTTTCCTTACACCTTACGGGCCATGAAATACATAAACGATTCCTCAGCCATCTCGGTGGCCCGTGGTGTGTCGAGGATTTCGCGAGAGCCATACACGAGCATCGGGCCTATCGAAATGTGAAGGAGTAATTGAATTTTGATGTAAACACATTTCCGTCGATGGCTTTCCACTCGGTTGGTTACCGTTTTTTTCTTTTTTTTTTTTGGTGTGTGTCTCTGCTTGTACCGGGTGGTCCAATTTTCGTGCGGGCATCCGTTCCGTTCGGATAGATTTCATTGGACAACGGGGGGTTTTTGGGTAGTGTTTTTATCGGCTTTTTCGTGATGCGTGCTGTTCGAGTATTCATCCTTATCAGTGAGGTGGTTCGATTGCTACCGTGGAAATGAATTCCATAGATTATACATTAAACGCGTAAAAACATACCAATTTACAATGATTTCAATTTACAATTTACAGCAATTAGCTTAGAATTCACCTTCAATAAAGATGAAGCATACAAGTCTATTACCAATAGGACCATAGGTGGTTCTAGCGGTAGGCGGAGTAGGTGGCCGCCTTGGGGTAGGGGAGCCACGAAGTACGGAAATATGTATGAATGTTCGTAGCGGAAGAACATCTTTCTCCTAGCCGCGGCACACACACCAACACGGTGGTATTAGGGACGCCTTTTCTAACTAATTCATTGCCAAATGATCGAAATAATGTCCCTTAAAAGCGTTTTGCTACCAAGTACATCGACAGTGTTTTAAATTATTAAAAATTGTTTATATTCCATACATTCCATACATTCCATACATATACATTACATTCCATTTTTCATGTCATAAATGTAAGAACGGATTTGATCTAGAAGAGTAAAGAGTTGTTCAATTGGTTTTTGTGAGAATTTTTTACATTCGTCTCCGAAGCAGGATCGAAGTGCGTGCGAATGAGATGCGAGAGAATGAGATCGGGCGGCGCAGCTTCGCCAATTATGGTTGTGTAGGTGTGTCGCGTGATAACGAAGCAGAAGAGATCACGATAATGAGAGAAGGAGCAATCGGGATCAGTAGCGTTCGGACAGTGATAGATTAGAGAGATTAGAGCTTTCGGTCATTTGGCGTCCCTCCATTATGCATAAAAATGTGACAAAAAGTTATTGTTTCTTGCCAAAAAGTGATCCTCGATGATCTTATTACATGAAAAACAATAGTTAGTTCATGAATTCGTGTGTTAATGTGGTAAAAAGTTAAGTTTTCTTTCGCACGTGCTCAACTTTTTGCCGGCGTCGGCTTGGGTTTGTGCTAGCGTGTGCAAGTGTTAGTGAAAGAAGAATGTGCTAAAAGTACAGTACAGTATTGTCCTCCGACGCTAATGTAACATTTTCATCGCTCATTGTATTTTAAATAAATCTAATTTATTTTTTTAATCCGATTTTTTTTTTGTTTTTCAGGCAAAAATGCTACAAAAACGGTGAAGCAAGAAAAATTATGAACCAAAGTGAAAGACAATTTTAAAAAAAGTGTATTGAGGTAGTGCGGTTGCCTCGTTATGAACTCTTTTGACTTTTCGTAAGTGATCAATACAGAACAATGCTTACCATAGCGTGCTTTTTTCTATCTTGCTCTTACCTACACGCGCAATGTACGTTCTTGCGTTCTTACTTCAACGTTGAGGTTATCATTGCGGCCAGCGCAGTATGCTGCACGGTAACGCTGGAGGGTGCGTGTGTGAGAGAGTGAGCAAATTACTAATCAGTGCGTGTACTGTGGGCGTTCTATGCTTGCAAGTTATTTGCATTTGTGTTCGTGCAGTGTATTTCGGAAACGTGGTTTGCCATAAAACTATGCCATAAATTTTTTTTTAAAAGGTGGCCATTGTAGGCAAATTTGGTGTTTAAAATGTGCCAAAGCATATTGAAGTGTGAAGTGTGTGTTAAAGTGTGTAAAAAAAATCAATTTCCTTTTTGTTTTTGGTTAAAAAATGTTATGCGTAATTCTGCATTGTGGCCATTGTAGGCAAGTGTGATTTTTTGAAATGTATGTATGTGAAAAAAGAAAAAAAAGAAAATTCCATTGTAAAAAAGTTCAGTATAGTGCTCAGTTTAGTGAAAGTTAAGATGTAAAGTGTTCTGTTTAGTGAAAGTGAAGTGTTCTGTTTAGTGAAAGTGAAGTGTCCTGCGTATAAATCATCGTTTACCTGGGTAAGTTAATCACATTTGATTTTTTATTTTTTTTTGTAATCACAATTTTTTAATCACAAAATGTCGTGTGTTTCGTGTAAGGCTCAAAACAATTTTACCTCAAAGCTCATGTAAATTAAGCACAAAGCCCCTTCCGAGCTGTTGTTTTTTTATTGATTTTCTGACTCGCCAAAAGCTATTCCTCTTAGGGCCTCCAAAGGATTTGATCCGCCACTGTATACGGATCTGATGGTAAATGAGAATTCTTTGTCTGTTTGCCGTTTAAGAATAGTAGTCCTTTCTAGCTTTGTTTCCAGACGAAGTAACTGCTGGAAGATTCCACTCCCGAGCCTTGAAAAACATTTTCTAATTTTAGGTTAAATAGCCGACAGACGCTTGGTCTTATTGCATTAAGATTTCGAGTTAAATAGACTATAAACATTAACAAAACCTAAAGTTTACCCAAACTTTAAACTATTTTGGAACTTCATTTTCAACAATGGTGTTCACACGCGACTTAAACCTCTGCCCTTCTAATTCATGATTGATCTTAATCGTTACCTTTCACCCAAAATAGAAAACTAAAGGCCCCAAATCTTGTTCAAAGCACAATGAAGGGCACTTACAGCAACTTGAAGGGATTTCAAACCGATCCACAATAGCGTCAGCACTTGCCATGGAGCACCTCTACGGACCTTCATTTACGGTGTCCGAATTGATTGAAATTTTCCGCCAAAGGTTTATCATCACTAGAGCAGCCCGATCTTGACAGGCTCGTGTCTACATTGGAGCCCTTTTTGCTCGCGTGTTACATCACACACAGTTGATGATGGTGGACTCATTATAATCATTATCATTATTCGGCAAAACATTAGAAAGTGTGCGTTCGCCATCATCACCATCATCAGCATCACCAGTTGCGTTTGCTTCGGTGGCCCTTTTTTTCTTCTTCTGCTGAAAGAAAATGGTGTAAATTTTGCACCGCACACATGTGCCCACTGCCCGGCCCCGTTGGAGATGGTTCTTCAACGGCAAGCAGCTAATTTTGCTGCGATGTCGAAAATTGCCGTTTTCCTACGTTCAAACATAGGTTTGGTTGGTTTTGGGGTTTTGTTGGTTCACTTTAAGGGCTCCAATTGCCCCGTGCTCTCCTTTCGTTCGTACCTCTTGAATATGTACCCACATCGTACGTGTGTATGTGGATATGGAAGGAACACCAAGGCACGTTCCCGATCCCCGGATCAACTTCATTTGGGGGGTAGCTAAGCGCCCTTTCAAATATGCCCGAGTACATGTAGCACTCTATCTCTCTCTCTCTCTCTCTCTCTCTCTCTCTCTCTCTCTCTCTCTCTCTCTCTCTCTCTCTCTGTCTCCCATACACTCTGAGCCCCCTTGACTAGCCAATTCGAGACCAATTTTCCTTCCAAATGATTATTTTCTATTATCATCCACTTTTCAAACAAACAATAACTGCACGGTTGAATGACTGTTAGGTCCCCCGGTACATGACGGATGTCGGACATTTGCGCGCTCATACAGACACACAGCGCCCGGAGATCACGGTGTTGTGCGATTATACCATTCGAGGCACTAGAAACGTAGAATAAGACACAAATGAACCGCTCATCAGCCACAGGCAATCAGTGTGGAAGCTTGCTTTCTTTCGCAGCAAAAGAAGGTCGAGTGTAGGAAGGTGCCTCAACGCGTTTCGATGGGTCTCGACCTCAACAACGAGTCTTCACTGGCTGGTGGTGGAAAAACGCACCGCAACTATTCTCTCTCTATACCTGTCAAATTGTTCTGGTTTTCCTGAGTGGCAGGAAAACAATCAAAATGGCATATGAAGCATCAGCGCCCATCAAAACATCGTCGTGTTCTTGAGGTTAGGGTTCTGATTCGATTGGCTTTGTGATTAGAATATGTTGACCTGCAGTGCTCTTTTGTATGGTTGGTAAAATTGAGGTGAACTGAGCAAGTTTGGTAACCAATTTTCCAGTGGACCGATCCATCCAGTTGGGCGAAATAGAAAGGAAGCAAGATGTGGTACGGCTTAGGTGTGTGCTAGGGTTTCGTAGTTTGTTGGGCAGTGACTACCCGCAGGGCACGATCATCGTCTCCAATCACTGACAGATGCACGCCGTAGCGAACGTTCCACCAGTTGACATGGGCTGGTGCTCCCCATCGCACAGCATGAAGTGCTGTTCCGGAGACTTGCAGAGATTTCACCACACAAAAAAAGGTATCGCAAAAGGGCAAAGGCGATTCCCTCTACACCCGAGACGAGTCTCTGTGTGTGTGTGACGAGCTTGACAGTCCCGCTACAAAAAGGTACGATTTGCTCGCAACGCCAAAAGGAAGAATGGAAAAAAACGATCACGCGATCTCATACCCTTCTGAATGCTGCTGCTGCTGCTGTGACACATTGTTGCGGCAAATCATTATTACCCTCACGGATGGTACGGACCTTGGCAGAGGCGAGCCAAAACCCAATGGATCGCGCTGGTATTAATTTCACATTTTGCCTCGAAGCGAATCACTCCAGCACACCGTGTGTTTGAGGGCGCGTGATCGAGCAGCGCAGTTTCGCTACAATGTGCCACGGGATGCTTCCATGGGCAGGGAACGCCACACGTATCCACGCTGTGGTTTAATGGGCTACACAGGTTGAAGGCAAAACCAGCAAAACCCTTTAATCTTCCTCTCACTCACCAACCTCTAATGGTTGAGCTCGGTTGGGTTTGACGCTGATTGCAATAAACATGGACACGGACTGCCGAGGTCTCTCTCGTGCTTCTTGAGGAGTACTATATACCATTCCCTGCAGGAGGCACACCCATGCTCAGACGGCGCGTTTGGAAATGGAGTTCCGTGATCTGACGCTATGATTAATTTAAATCGATTACAAATATCGAAAGTAGATATATTAATTACATCTTTGTCTGGGGATCTTCGTACAGAGGATCGTTTCGCAACAGTTAGGAGTGGAAATAAGCAACGTGCCTGGACTTGGATGATATCTCTACACTTGACAATTAGCACAAGGTGTACCGGGACCTTGTGTCATGTTGAGTTGAGAAGACATTCATTAATCATCACTTTCCTCCACAAAACCGATATGGATTCGTTTTCTCACCCTCATGGTTCGTGATGGTTCCAGAAAAAAAAGACCTTACACATTACGGAGAGGAGTTCAGCTCAGAAAAGCTGTATCACGCAGGACAACCATCTTTTATAGAACGAAACCAAGCACACTTTGCAAGCAAATGGTGACCCGTGTAGAACGAAGTAACGAGTATCTCTATTGAACCTAGGTCGTGATCTTCTTTCTTGGGTCGATCAGCATGTACCGCTCATCATGACTCGCTGGAAGAAATAAGCCTGCCAGAGGCGTGCTCATTTGTGGCCTAATAGATGCGATCGTTAGGAAATAATGTTTTACCCTCCGCACCAATTCTGCCTTCCCGTCGCACAAAACTGCCGACCGTCGTTCATGACGCGTCACTACTCAAAACAGCTGAGTCGTGAAGCTGAGAAGCAGCGGAAAAGCAACAAACTGAAAAACTGGCTCCGGTCACGTACGCCATCCGATCTTCACATTTTGCCCCCCGTACCGGAGGCGACGTGCACGATCACGATCACTGGAACTGGCTGGTGGCCGGTTGTTGCCGTAGTTGCCGGTGAGCCATTTTCCGTCACTCATCGGTTTTGCGGGGCCCAAAATGGCGCACTGGTGAACTTCTTCACCTTGTCACCTTAGACTACTTTCGAATGTTGCATGCTCCGGTACGATCGGGGTACGGGAACAGGTTTCTGGCGTTAGAAAACACGTTCCCATTTGCACGGTATAGTATGGGAAAGGTGTGTCCGTATGGTTTATGATCGGTGCTTGTATGTAACACCCGATCATTATGGAGTCCCCGCGAATGGGGATCGGTGGTTTGCCGATCACTAACTTTTCTATTGGATTGGTACACAGGAAAATTGGTAACCGTGTTTCGGTTTGCAGAAAACCTGCTGCTCGTTAGGTTTGGAGCTCATTTATAATATTTACAACCGATGCAGACAGCACAGGATCGCTCATAAGAACAGTGCGAACTTGATGAGGATATTGAAAGATTCTGGAACGGAGTTCCAAAGTTTGCCGACTGATGTTAACAGACTCCCAAGCAAGAACTCTCAGGCAAGAAATACTGTTTTCGGATATATTATTGAACACCCGATGTGCTTGCAATCGATACTTCACTGCCATCATCTCACCATGCCCCAGTGCTTGACCCTGAAGAGCAGCAATCGGAAAGCAACAAAGCAAATCTCACGAATCGTTCAGCAAAGCAAGTACATGAATTATGCACACTCGAGCAGCATAATTGTACATTTCGCCTTATTCCGTGTATCGAAGTTCCGTCCTGCTGAGAGTGGACAAGAGCACTAGCCGTGCTGAGTTTTTTTTTGGGTAGTTGTTCGACCATCTTTACAGGCCAGATCTTTTGGGGTTTGGGTGTTCTCGGCGAAAGACAAGCTTACACGACTTACAATTTTCCAGCCCTCCTCCAACACGCGTGTTGAAGTGGCACATTAACGGTGGGTAAGGCTTTTGATTTGTTTCGATTTCACGATTCTCCACACACTTGAGAGCGTGTGTGTTTCTTCCTGCTTTGCTTCGCTTGTGCTGAAGAAGGCGCAGCTTTACGGGATATTAATACATCATAAATCGCTCGTCGTTTTTTTCTTCTGTTTTCTGAGAGGAAGGAGGAGGCCGTTTTTGTTTAAACGCAGCCGGAAAATGGGAAATTTCGGTCAGGTCACGAACGGCCTCCAGTGTGCAGGGGGAGGGGGGAATGCAAACATAAATTTAGGTAAGAGTGCTTTTTGCTTTGATGTTCGACTTAGTTGCTCAAGTATATCTTCTCGAGAGCCATCGTTTTCTTATCGTTTTGTTTGAAAAGATAAATTTATTACCTCAAAATAACCTCACCTTCGCTTTTTTTTCGCCTTCTTTGGGTTTTGGGTCTACGATACAATCGACATCGGCATATTCCTCCTGAGAGACGTTCTTTGATGGGACGACCAAGCAAAACGTTAAGAATCTCTTCAGCACAGCATAATGGCAGCATGGTTCGGTGAGTTCGCTTTCCTGCCGTCCTTCTGGTTGGCGTTGTTCTGTGATTTTCTTTTTCGGTTCTTTCCCTTGTGCGTGTGTGTGTGTGTGTGTTTTTTGTTGTAGAGAGGTGGAGTAATTATAATAATTTTATTGTACCAACATGCGTATATCATCACCCGAACGTTGTAGTGTGATGGTTTCTTAGCCTAAAACCGTAAAGATGGCAACGGCAAGAGAAGGAGTGTGAACGGGCAGAGTGTTGCTAGGCCGGTGCGGTTCGGAACGATGGAAAACATATGATCGAAAGCTTTATCCCCCGACGAAAACCGGCTGCTGAGGATGGTAGAAAGTCATCGACGAGAGTGGAGAGAAGCAGAAACAGCATCCAACATTAAATGGGCTAGGCTGCTACGGAAAAGGTGGTTAAAGAGGCTGAATCTTAAGACGAGGTTTCGAAGTGAACCAACCGAGAGCTAGAAGAAAGAACAATAAGCCTCCAGTTGGGTGCGTTAATCGATGTGTCAGAGACCGGGACGATGGTAAGATGTACGGTACATAAATCAAAGCGAATGGTTGAATAGGCGAACTGCATGTGTATATATGGGGGCCGCAGCATAAGACGCGCGCACAGAACGGCGAAGGGTGGGCTAGAGACTGGCGTTACTCTTTACATGACTCTCGATCCATGTTCTGCACTTCTTATCTGCGGTACGGTACGGCTTTCCAATCATGCTCTCGCCGGCAAACTAGTAGGGCACTTCGTTGTCTTTTTTCTTCCCGGAACACGATAAGGGCTGCCTGAAGAACAGCGCGCGGTTGATTATGTACGTCAGCTTGGGCCCTCGCACTAACCGGTATAATCCCGTAAGCCCTTTTGGTCGCCAGCTTAAGCTTGATTTGTTAGCAAAACAGTGTGTGTGTGCTTTTTTTTATTCTGAACGAACGGGTTCGGTCATGGTGAGGAGATGTTTTCCCTATTGAGATATCGGTTTAATGTACGGACGTTTTGTGATTTAGTAGAGACCTTCAAGGAGGGTGGATGTAACGGCCACGGGGAAAAAGGCTAATGCATTAACTAGAGTAGTTTTCGATCGATTTGCATTTCATGGGAGGAACTTTCTTTTGAACGTTGAATTAATTTATTTTTCCAATTTTTTAATATATCTGCATTGTTCTCGTTTGATTTTGTTTTTATTGTTATTTTCCATTAATAGTATTTTTTATTATTGTATGTATTTCTTTCTAAGTAAAATTTACAGTTTATTTAATTTAGCAATCTTATAATAACTTATATTTTTCTTACAAATATGTTTAGATTTTTTTTCAATTTGTAAATTCAAATGCACGCCACTCACTAAATGATGCTGCGACACATATTAGTTCTAGCTCGAAACAATATTGCTTACGGTTTGATGGTGTTTGAAGAACGATCGAGGACGTTAGTGTGGTTTTGATTTCGATCCCCGATTTTCAACATTATCTTGCCCTGCAACCCTACCCCTTCTCCCATACACACACACGTGCGTGAAAGTTCAGGCCGGGTCCGTGCATGAAATTCAATATTTTACACTCGTTCGGTACGTTCGCAGTCACCCGGTGTGTGATGGTTCCTTTCGGCATTCCGGGCTCTTTTGTATCTTCGACGCGTAAGTTCCCTAATTTGATTCGTATCCACACCGGGACTGATGGCTGCGGGAACGGGAAAAGTTGGATCTTTCGTAATAGGAGACGATTTTAATAGAAACCACAGCAAATTTTGGCGTGGAAAATAGATCAAATTCGGTTGCTTTTGTGGTGTATGTAGTGCGTGTAGCTGCTTTGCTGTGAAAGCAACAAAACACGGCAACAACAACCAAAAAACCGCAATTGGAAGCTTTTATTCGATGCTTTTACACGATGAAATTATGATCGTATGGTTTGGAGGTTTTTTTCTTTCTTCGTTCAGCTGTTTGATGCTGTCCGTTTGCTGTGGTTTTTTTTAAAGAATTCCAAGGAAGTTTATGTTTTGTGTGGTATGCTGTGAGCTGCTTTAGGGCCCCTTTGCGAAGGGAAAACGAGTGCACATTTTTCATGCTCAATATACTGTTGACCACAACACCGTTTCGGTCTTGTTATGATTGGCGTGTTGCTTTCCAATGCTGATGAGATGTGAATGGCTCTTCAAAATGATGAATCGGTGCATTAATTACAGGTAGTGGTAGGCAGAATGGGTATGCGGTATGCTTTAATTTGAAGGTCAGAATATTTATAACTGCTTAGAATTATTTTTCTCCAAATCATCAAACATTTAAACACGATAAAAGACAGTGAGTGGCAAGAAGTTTTAAATTCACTTTTGTATGCATAAGCTTGTATGCTTTTTTTCTTTATCTCATGCCTTAGGGAAGATAATGACATGAAACTACAATTAATTTTCTTATTTTATTATTCAAAATTTCTCCGTTCAATTGAAGAATTTGAATTTAAACGGATTAAATTAAAATTTTACATAATTTACCCTTCACGGTTACTTACACACCGTTTCCATTTATTTAATCGTGGATCATTTGTCACCTTGGAAAGGTTGAGTATTTGGCTGTTCTGGCTCATTATGCTGTTGACCATGCAAAACTCACCAAAACACACCGAAAAGGAACCCCAATTTTTACACAATACACAACGCTTTCAACCCTGTAGTGCTCCTAATTGACTTGCCATTGGTGTGGAACTGCAACGGAACTGCATTGAACCACTTGGTTAGCCAATTATCTCACTATTTCCGTAGCCATTACCGACTTCGACCGTATGTTGTGTAGTAAATTAGCAAACACCATCGCGCTTTTGTCGGGATGGCAGAATTTGGAAACAAAGTTAGAACCTTATTTTCTTTTCTTATTCCATTCTCTACCGAAGGGTACCTCTTCGGTGCCTGGTGAAAGATCAAACAGGAGAAAACGGAAAGATATAAGTCAATCCTGTCAAGCTGAGTCATCTGTTTGAGACGGTTACCTGAGGATTGTGAATACGTCAGAAGAAAAGATGCAATTTAGAGGGAGAAAGAAAGCCAAGTGTTTCGTTGATAGAAGATTGCATTTTACTGCACTGGCACAAATGTAGCTTATAATAATGATTACACCGTTCAGCTGATTGTGTGTTCCTTCGCTAGAGCCATCCTTTCACATCTTAATCCAATGTTTAATGCGATAGATTTATGTCTCGCTTCCTTCTTTCCTTCGCTAGATATCTACAAATAAGTCAGCTACTTTGAAGAAAAAAAAACAAAACACAAGATGAAAGCACCTAGGGGCAAGACAACAAGAGTCAAAGAGTGTGAGTGTGTTTGATTACCGCGACGAAGCTTGAAGACGCTCGTGATGCAGCAAGATGGATGGAAGGTGTAGACAAGAAGGGCTTAAGAAAAACCGGGGACTTGGATGCAGCAAGCACTCGTAATGCATTTAAGTGGAATTGCATCGCACTCTGTGTGCGTGTGTGTTTGTACAGGGATGACGGTCGCTACGGTTGATCGATTCCATGTGATTCCGGCTCACTGGATGCACTTGATGTGACGAGCGACAAAAAAGAGAGGGTCTTTAGAAGCGATCAGGTTTCTGTTCAAGTGAAATTGGGTCCCTGCCTGTCTTAAGGGGTAGTTCAGTTTCATGTGGAAGCTGAAAGACATCGATGATGCAATTATTCTCCTGATTCTTATGACAGTAGCAGTAGAACAATTCTTCCTTCAAGAGGACATCGTGTGCATGCTACTGTAATTTTAGCTAGAACTTCAGAAATCAGAGAAAACATCAAAGGAATATAGTTATGTTTGTTGGGGTTTGAAGTATTAAAATTGAATTGAAAGTAGGATATAAATTGATTGATTTTTTCAAGAAACAATTAGCAATGTAACAATTCTAGCAATGCCTTTAATTTAATTTATTTTAAGATTCAAATATTTTTCGTTTTTAATATTTTCAAAATTGTATATGTACATCTTGATACTATTAAGCTGTTCCAAAAGATGGGATATAAATAAAAAAATATCCTTTACAAGAAGAATTTTATAGAAAATGCTCATTGGAAGCTCAATTGATCAAAGATCGTTGCAACTTCTCAAACTCCTCAAAGATTGTTGAAACTTGGATTTTGTTCACTTCAAGGAATTGAAGAATATAAATTCGAGGAGCCACTAAATATCGAAGAATAGACAAAAAAACCATTGATGAAATGAAACGTGCTGTTTATCTTCCACGCTGTAGGCAAAAGCCGGTTTTTGAAGATTTCAGTTCTCATCTTCGACTGGGCGGACAGGCCTCTCTGTGTATACGAACGCAGCACGTTTCTCGGCTACACTTGCTGGTGTAATAACAATTTTCCTTTACACACCAATCCATTACGGCGTTCGCTTTTTTTGCATGTTTTCTTGTCTGGTTTTACTTCTTCTGTTTACTTCTCATCTGTGCTGCATATCAGCTGTTTTTAATTTCAATATCTTCTACATCGTGCTGGTGGTGCTGCTACCAATTGAAAAAGCAAAGATCTGCGTACAACTGTAGAGGGTTGTAGTCCGGGGCGCTCTGGCTTACTAAGCACTGTTTTATGCCACCTTTCTTTCTCTCTTCCAGTCGTTTGCACTTTACCGGGGCGTGCTAGTTTTTGCTGCGGGCGATTATACGTATCGTCTTACGAGACGATCGACTACCAACGGTGTTCGGACGGGGAGCTCCGAGTTCGGTATCCGGGATGTGCGCGAAACAACGGGAACTTGAGCACCCGAACTGGAGCTGATTTCTGATCTCATACGTTGCCTCTTCTTTCTTCATTTCTCGTTCGATTTGCTGAACTGTGCAGGATGTGTATTAATATCGGTTCGATTTGGGATGGGGTTCTGCCGACTCCCCCCCACCTCACGTTCGTTTGATCGATCTAGCAGCGAGATACTTTCGATGTTCGACGATAATCCGATTCGCTACCGATGGGTGAAAGGCCATGTAGCCATTTTAATGGACAGACGGTCGATGGTGGATTCACCGTTCGACCGTTTAATTACGGAAGCTCCACACCATCACCACGAAACACACGAAAGTCAAACGGTGACTCACTCGTGGCGTAATATAATCACGGTTCAGTAAGAAAGAAATACGAAGGCAACACCGAGCGAAAGGGAGTTTTGTGGTGGTTGTGTGAGTAGATAGGAAGAAGCATCGGATGTGGATTGAAAATCGTTCAGTGGCCTCGATTCTTTCTGCGGGTTAGCCAACGGTGGAACCTTTCGGTCACTTCGCGGGACGGTTTTAGTTGGATTCCGTAAATTGGATTAGGCTTAGGCTAACCTTTCCCACCTACCTACCCATGCCCCCCAAAAGGCCGGGATGTACGTTACACATCTCCACGGGAAGGTGCATGACATTCAATATCCCGCTACAACATGGGGATTTCACGATCGGTTCTGTTTACCGACCGACCGGTCAACGTACACTCGAAGCGCACGTCACCTGTCAAAGTTTGACAGGCCAAGATTTGAAGACCCTCAAAGTCATCCTTCCCGGGGTTGGTGGGTCGTGTGGGGAAGACGCAACGGTTGACCGAGAAGCTTGAGGTTTTGGGTCGACTCCAACGACTCCTATCTTATCAACTCGGTGGCCTCCGGTATCAGTGGGGGGTTAGGGTAAAATTAGCTGCACGGGAAGGAAACGCTTAAATAAACAACATTTACGGTCCGTTTAAAATGGCCTTCAAGTTTCACGTCCCCACCCCTGCCGAGGGTAAGGTGATGACACTTTCGAATTGGAGACGAAATCGAATCGACCTAATGGCCACACCTACTGCCCCGTGGATGCTATCCACGCATAGGGTCATTACTTTAGAGACACGTGAAAAAGGGCAAAGACTCTCCCTTCTAACTCTAACTTCTAACTCACCCCCAGAAATGGTCAGATCGGTGTAACACAACCCCGCACGGGGTAATAATTTGATGAAATTATAATAAAAAATTGACCCGACCTTTTTGGCAACTCCCTTGCTGGAGGGAGGTAATGCGCATCGTTGCACACTTCGTTCTATACCATTTACCAACCGTAATGGGTTTCCGGAGACGTTTTCCTGGGTGAGTAAGGTGTGGAAAGAAAGAAAAAAACAAGCATCCCAATGTTCAAACCACCCAACTAAAGGTGACTCAACGTGGGGTGTGTTTTGTGGAGTTTTTTTTTTCTTGAGACACCAAATTTAAATTCCGTTGAAGACAATCACTTCTTTTGATCAACACTCATTGGTTTTATAGAATTAGGTTACGAACATTGCACAGGTGTCTAGAACGTAGCATCACGCGAGAAGTATTTTAATGAATAAAACTGATTCTTGGTTTTTTTTTTAATTCTTAAACGACCTTGTGTGGGTGAAAGTCGCAGCCCGCCTCGCCTGGAGATCATCATCAAAACATCCGGGATGGAATTCATTAGTCTCGGTAATTCAATCCAAAAGAAAAAACGCTTTTACATGGAGTTCCTAAAAGGCAGCGCTTCTCAACGTATGTGGGCGAATGCAGGGGTTTATCAGCTTCCAATTAGCTTCCAATTACACACACTCTCAAAGTAACATCCCCTAGTTGCTTCCCTCCGCCCTCAACCTTCTCAAATCAATCAAATAACGCAACGATCAATGATTGACACTTGCCACCGTGATAAATCTCGAGCCGACTTGCAGGGGTTCTTGTGGTCATTACGGGTTGCATGATTGACACAGGTGCGTCCGTAGACCCACAAAGACGTTGACGTTTCCTAATCAAAATGACTTCCTTTTACTTCTCCTTGCCGTTTTTTGATGCCAACTCGCTTTCCTGCTCGTGTATTTAATCTAGAGAAATGATGTGCTTTTTTCCCTTGCCGAAGATGGGTTTTTCGGGCGGTAGGAGCGAGAGTCTTCAAATTTATGACCACAAACGATGAAATGCTAATGAATGCTGCTGGATGCTTCACCACCAGTGAGGGTGGGGGCAATGGAAAAGACCAAGAAAATTGTGTACATTGTGTTGTTCCGCACACGGGGAACGCATAACCGAGGCATAAATGCAGGAGTCGTAAAATTTAAATTACTCACTGCGGTAGCTCCACTGGTTCTGGTGCTCTTTCTCGGTTGCCTTTCACTGCCCATTTCTGTTTGGTGTGTCGCTTTGTGTGCTTCTCATCTTCTTCTCGTTCCGTGCCCGCACCAAACTGGTGCCCAACTTCTTCGGGGCTCATTATTTGAAGCACCGTAGTTTGTACAAACATCCGACGCTCCCTCGTCGTCTATTTCAGTGGTTCGGTCCAGCATATGTATGTATGTATGTGGTGTGTGTGCGTTGCTCCAAAGTCAGTTTTGTGCGACAGTTTCCATTTAACATTCGATGTCGATCATAAAAGTCGACCTTCATTAAACTTTACAAAGTCAAAATGCTATTTCTCGGTCTCCTCCTAAACCCTACGAGTTCATCACGCCAAAATGATCGTTCTAGTGAAGGCGAATGGGAAGAAATATGATCTTCTTTAGCTCATCATTCCTTCCAAATGAGACCATTTTACACGCAGCATCTTGACAGAGGCCGGGGGGAGGGTTAGGTTTGGCTGTGTGTAATACATTATCGGATAAGGCGTTAATGTTGTGGTGGAATGGAACGAAGGCAATGATGCCCGGGTATGTTTCACCAATCGTGTTAAACATAAATTCGTACAGGTTCTAATGAGTAGCATTAAGAAGCGACAAACTAGTTGGTGAGATGATGCTCGTAGGATGAATGAAGAAAATTGATTTAACACGAACACGATACGGACATAAGGTTTTGTCTATTTGATGTGTTCAAGTATTTTGTTTAATTTTTTTATTTTATATAATAATTTTGAGGAGACATTAGAACATGTTTTAGATACCAAAAAGTCTTGATTATGTCAACATTTATATAAGTATTCATTGTATGTTTTTTAACAAATTTGACGTTAGTTAAACCAATTTCGAAAGTTAAACCAATTTCATTATTCATCAGTTTCCACAGAAATATATAAAATAACAAAGAATTTGTAATTTCAATAGAAATTCTCCCGCTTTCGCTTCTTTTGCAATCGAAGCGGTTGATTAGTTCACTACAGACGGACATTATTATTACACGACAGACTTCTCGAGAATTTATTGTAATAGCAAATTGTTTTTCTTACATTATTGTTCCTACCTCCGGGAGAAAAAACAACAACTCCAACTTCAATAGAAACCATTCATTCCAACCGAGGCAACGGAGAATGATGGCCCATTTTTCTTTTCCTTCCATGGTTTTCCTTCAACTCTGCAGAATGGTGCTTCCATTTGTTTTTTTTTCGATAAAGAAAACCCAGAAAAGAAAACTCTCTCACTCTGATCGATCATACAATCTTCGGGCAAACAATCGAGCACTGGTAAGAATCGAGTGGAAATTTGATATTCCCTTTTTTTTACTCGGCACGAACCGAATGAGCGATGAAATATGAATTTTATATGCATTTTTATTTCTTTTCAGAAAAATGAAACAAAAAAAAAGAACTATTTCATAAAGCATAAGATTGCAATAGCTTACTGTATATTTTATCCATTACTTCTTGTCATGTCTTCCTGCTATTGGAAAACGAAATTGGAAACTTTTCAACACTCAGCCAAAAGATTCACCATCTTTGGATGATGCACTGGGCAAATGAAAATTCTTGAGCTTGATGATCAAATAGCCGAACGAAAAAAAAAACGGAAGCAGAAGAAAAGTGTCTCGTTTTTGTCCTTACTGTAGCAGAATTTCAATTTCTTCCTGCCGAACCACATGCGATCGATCGTTTGCTGCATGATGCAAAACTTTTTAATTCCTCTCCCGCGCAATTTTTCCTTCGCCTTGACGAATGGATCGAAAATATCTTGATTAATGATGATTACATGGATTTCGTCTTGCTTCGCTTTGCCGGTTGCTGCTGCTATTCTTTATCATCGTCCTACAATCACTTTGAAAAGGAAGAAAAAAAAAACAGCCACACTCGCACATCAACGATCAGTTTTACGCTGCGTTGAAAGAGTTTCGTGATTTATACATTAATCCATCGAAAATATTGCTGTTCGGTTTTTGGTGGTTGTTCGTTTTTCACCCCCAACCACAGCTTCGGTTTGAATATTAATCACCGAAATAAAGAAGCAAAAAAAAACTCGTTTCCTCGTCATGCACAATCAAACATGGAACGATTTTTTTTCTCGTCTTCTTTCCACACAACTCAACGCAAAGTAAACGAACAGAAGACGGATGCATAATAATCGCATCCAATCCGCATGCATTCAATCAGCAGACCATCAGCAGGAAAATGGGCACTCTTCGCGTTAAAAAAAAACCTGTTTTGAGTACATCGCTTTTGCATCTCGTTGTGCATCTGAAATCGCTTCGTAATGACACACGTTTAAGGAGAATAAAAAAAACATGAAGCACTCAAGCACTTTTGGTGACTTTTCAATGACTTTCTTCGATTACTGTTTACTTCAAAAAGAGATTTTTTTTCTTCTCTTAATTTCTTTTTAATTTATTGTTTTTTTTCTGCTGAAGTAGGTTCTCGAGTTTTAAGCAAAATAAGTAAAAATTGACCTTCCTATAAGTTTTAAAGATCGATTTGTTATGCTGAAGTTGATGGAACGAACATCATTTGGAATTGTATTTTATTGAAGATTACAAGGCAAAAATGCGTTTAGTATACCATTGAATTGAAGGTTTTTCAATATAAAAAGAGAGAAAAAAGAAACATTGTTCATCACTTCGTTTACTGCTTCTTGACTTGATCCGTTGGCAGCAATCAGCTTAATAAATGTTTTAACTTTGCAAGACACAATAAAAAACAAGCTAATGTTGCCAATAAAAAGCAAATAATAACCACCTCTTATTTCTCCTTTCTCACCTTCTATAAGTACAATGCATTCCGTTCAAGTTGAACCCCCCCTCCAACTATAAACTACCAAAAGAATGGAAAAGAAACTGAAAAGTAAAAAATGTTGGCTGCTTGGCTGTACGAATTTTATGTGTTTACTTACTCGTTACTGGAAGGCTTTCTAATACGACTACGTTAAAGTTCCACATAACAAAAAACGAATGTGTTGGGATATGAAAACAAATAAAAATACAGAAAAAACATAAAACGAACAACGGTCACGGTAGCATAAGTTCGACAGGAATGATATTAAATAATACTCACCGAAAAAAAAGCGTAAAAGGAAAATCCGAACACAACCAAAACAACACGACATTACAGACTGTTGTTAAAAGAATAGAAAATCGAAATGATATAAAAAAGAGCGAAAAAAGAAAGAAAGTAATGCATCAACGCAAAGAGTAGAAAAAATCGACAATTCTACCGCCTTTCGTTGGCTAGAGTTTGAGGTGGAAACCATTTGTTCTTAGTGTTTTGTGCTTTTTTCTTTTGCTTCTTCATACTGACTGTCGGGCTCGTGTGGTGGCCAAAAACTGGATATTTACTTTCCCGACTGCACTGTGTGTGCTCACTCGTGTTTCCAATATAAAACCAGAAAATGCTACACCCGCCTCAAGCAAGCAGATCATGAAGGAAGTGTAATTGCGATGTGTATGTGTATTTTAAGATATTTTGCCAAAAATGGATGCCAACCCCGAGTGGGTGTGTGGGGTGTTTCTGAATGGTCCAACACAAGATTCAAGCCCTTCCAGTCTTAGTGGGATAAGTGTGGGGTGAATGGGGGAAACAGTGGAAAAAAGGTTCCACTGTTTCATAAATCAAAACACGGTCAACAAAAGCGAACGAACGAACCGATAAAGTAATGTTTAAAAGGGATAAAGAACAAGCTTGAAAGATGCGGCAGAGTTGCTGCAAAAAAAAGGCAGAAGGAAAAGTGGAAAACAATAATTTTTGCTCAATTCCAATCGAACGCGGTGCGCAAAGGTTGGCTTCCAATAACCATTGACTGTGAAGCAAAGGTGTCAAACTCTTAATAATACTCTAAACTAGATTTTTTTTAGTCATAAATTTTAGAAGAACAACACGGTGAACAGCCGTTTGGATTGAATTTGTAATAATCCAAATAATCATCTCAAACTTAATATTATTTGTTCCTTGAGAAAATGCATTTTTCATTTGTGGCATTTTTTTAATTGCTATATTTTTTTTTCTTATCTACTTTTCAAATTATCCATTGTATCATTATAGACGTTAAACTCTAATAATAATTATGGACTGTTTTTTACGCAATCCAGAATATGGCAGAACCTCAAGAAAGTCCTCCATACGTTTCATGAACTGAATATGGCTTTAAAGGAAAATTACAGTTAGTATGATCGAACAAATTTAACATTATTTTTAATATTTTTTTTTCAAAACTTCAAGTTAAAGGCATACATTTTTAAATTTAAAACAGGCTTACCAACAAATAATGAAAATGCTGTGAAAAGAGTTGATTTATTGCAATGCGAGAACAATTTTTTATATTTAATACACCTTTTTCTCAAAACATTTTTTGAGCTAATAGGTACTCGGTAACAATCGACGGATATCGGTTTAATTTCTTTAAAAAGAAATGTCTTTCTTCCAATATATCTTTTTTTCTAAATGATTCTCCGATTTTCCAAAAACTAGTATTAAAAAAAGTCCATCAATAATTCTCATTTTTGTCGTGTTTGACACTCATGACATATCCTGCAGCATTTCCTATCCAAAATGGTAAAACAGACTCAAATAGTCTTCGTATGGGCAAATGTTACGGTTACTAATATCATCCTATTACCTTGCACTTTATTGCTGGTAACAACAATAGGATTTTGGGTGTGTTCGTTTGCCAATAAATTACAGCCGAGAAGCAAACCGAGACCACCTTCATGTGCCAGGGATCTTGGAAGGATACACTACCGGTGAAGATAGGACCGCTCGTTCACTGTACAAGCGAGATGTTTGGCTTGCAAGACAATATAAGAAATCCTAGAGTAGAAGTAAGAGTTTTTTTTGTTGGTTTGTTTGAGATATTGGTAGAAAGCTTTCCATTTTCAACCCAAACGATATAAACAGAACATGCTTTAATTAGGGAAGGGAAGGAACTTTACCTTGCCCGTTCAAATCGTTGAGTCATGAATCATGGTAGTGATAGAAAATATTCGTAAATATTGAACCAACCGAAGTTGGAGTTGAGGAGTGCGTTGAAGGAGTGCTAAGGAGTGCATGTTTACCTCGCATATAGGCAAACGTTCTTCCCCCTTTATGCTCGGTAGCATAAAGCCGGTGCTCTGGTGTTATAATAATAAACTACCGAGCACCGTTCTACCACAACCATCTTTGCTGCCGTATTGTGTGTGTGTTGTTGTTGTTTTTTTCCTCCAGAAATAGTCTTAGCACCCGCTAAAAATCGGTGTATCACCAACACAATTGTCCGTAAATCAGCTTCTGCTTTCGGGCGTACGGGCGACTGGGTTCTGACTCTAACTATGTTTGCTTGCCACCGTGCCCATCCTTCCACCCATTCCTTTCCAGCAAAGAAACTAGACACCCGTGAGGTCGCCATGTAGGTATAAATAGTAGAACATATCAAGTACTCGGCTTCTTGGTCGACTCCGGCATGTATACACACATAGGAAAAAAAGCATCCAGGGGGTTCACAAGTGCGAGGCAAGTGCGAGACCAAAAACCTCCCAATGCATGTATGTGCGTATGCATCCATGCATTTTTACGACCGTGTAATGTGCGCCTTTTATTTGGTCATAAATTGTTCCTGTGGCGTAACACATGCTTACGCATATGCCTAGTCGCTCATGTTGGGTTTGCTTCTGCTGCGTGTCTTCTGCTTCACGTTCACGTGTTTTTTTGATAAGAGACCTCAATTCTGGTGCCAGGTTCCAGGTTTCGGTCGGGAACTATTTTTAAGAACCCATTTCATGAAGTTGGTGAGTTATTTAAGATGCAATGAGGTTTCGACCTCTTCCCAAAAAATGATGACTGTTCCAGAGCACAGCAAGAAAGCCTTAAGAAAAGACTACGAAATCATTCGTATCTTGAGATTTCAATTATGTAATTTAAAAAAAAAATACTTTCATGATTCTGAAGAAGCAAGGAAATATGAATGTCTATGCTTCTTCAGAATAGGCTCTAAAATATAAAACGCACATCACCTCATTGAGCCTGGGGTTTTGTGGTTGGGCCGGATTAATGTGATATTGATTTTTCGGCAGCCATCATTCTTCCGGCTTCCGGTGTGTTTTTTGAGGTAGTTTAAAAGTTTCGATTACATAATCGATTTAGCTTCAAAAACACTAGACCGCCATTGGTTGTCATCAGATGCCAAAACTTAGCAGAAAATTGTGCACAGTTCTGCACTAACCTTGAAAAAAAAGAATGTAACACCAGAAGCACCTGAAATCGATGCCCAAGGTCACACGAGTAGCGGGAGAGAGTGAAATTCGATCCTCTTCTAAGCAGCACAAGTTGGTGCTGGGAAGCGGTACAGAGGAAGGAAAGCAAAGGAACGGAGCACTTGCGCATGATTAAATGTATTCATTACACACCCGGTTGTGACCCCTCCGGGGTTTTATTGTGTACGGCCAGGAATGGATCAAATTGGTTTCTTGCTTCATGCCCAAAAAACATCAAAGCCATTTTTCACACAGTTGCGGAACTCCACTGTCACTCTCACCGTTGAAGGTCTTCCATGTTTTTCGTTGGTTTGATTTTCTTTTAGGTTTTTTTAGGGGTTGTTTTCAAAATCAATTCCCTGATCGATTGCTTGAGTCGTATCGTAATGTGCGTTAGAAGCGCCTAAAAGAAAGAAGAAAAGAGATTGAAGAACAAAATTGAAGACCCAATTTGTCAAAAGGAATTTTTGATTGAGATTTCTTGGGAGATATTTCTGGAAGTAAATTATTTCATTTTGCCTTTAAAATATAATTTTTTAAACATATTTTAATTTTGAAAACATTTTTCCTAGTGAAGAATCAATTCATTGACAACTTTATTTTTCATGTTAACTCTATCTTTTCGCGTTTGCTTCTAGTTTATATATTTTCACCTTCACCTTAGTTTATACATTGTATTATTGCTTTTAACATATTATTTTTAATCTATTTTTCACTTCTGTATTTATTCTATTTTCTGTCTCGTTTGCTTATATTTATTATCATTTATTCTTTTCTTTATTTTAACTGATGGTGTTTCATGTTTCATATTTTAACTTGTTCAAGCTGTTTATAAAACATCTTTTTTAATTTGATGTTTCCTCCACTCACCAAAACACTATCGCATTGTTTATATAACTTTTAAGTTATTTTTTCCTTCTACTTCCTCATTCTTCCTTTGCAAACAAACATTGTCCAACAAAGCATCTTCTTTCATGCGCATAGCTCATGTGCAGGATGTTTGTTTCCGAACCACCAGAACGGGTATGAGTGCCGAGTGTTTTCCTACCACTTCTTAAAACCTATAAGACTTACGAGACGCCTCCATCTTACCTACTAGCGGTCCTAAATGCAGGCATCTTATAGCTCGATACCGTATAGGGCCCGCTTTGAATAAACAAGAAAACCCCCGTATGGAATGTAAATTTGGTTAAATTAAACAATCCGTGGCCGTGTCTTTGGAGGCCATATTAGGCCATATTTCTCGTATGTGTTTTGTTGCATCCCACCCATTTCCCAGTGCGCGATCGTTAGTTCCTTCGGGAGAAGTCATTACCTAAGTCAACATGTTTTCCCTTGCTTTTTGTGTGAAAAATATGCCCGCCCCCCTATCCGCTGCGAATGGTGTAAAGGGTAAACGGAAAACAAAACCACTTTCGGAGCAAAAACAGAACAACAAAATATTACTTCGCACACCTGAAGTTCTAGTTTTCCGATACGTAATTTACAAAAAAACAACATTTAATTGTTGTTTGCTGTACGAAACAAACAGCAGTCGTACGCACGGTGAGCTCATATGGTGATAAGAAATCGCAACCTGCGCCCTTGAACGGCTTGTTGAGTGTTGTTGCCGATGTGTGCGGAGGTTTGACAAAGCAAAACAAACAAACCACCCACCAAATGGACACAACACGGCCGTGTTGGTCGGTTCTGGTCCGTTCGCTCAGCTGATATCGGTTACAGAAATGTGCCGTGAAATTAGAATGTATCGATAATATTGTGTTTATAAAGGTGCAACCTTCAATGGAGGTTAAAATGAATAAAAGTAAAGTTTTTTTTTCTGTATACATCCGCATGCTGTAGAAGTTAAATACGTCTTCCCTTAACAGGGTCATAAATCTTAGGCGAGAAGCAAAGATTCGGGCACACGAATGAAACGTGATCCGTCATGAGTGCGTGTATTGCTTTCTACTACGAGATTCCTCGAGTTCCATTTATCATCTAATTAAAGTTCTATTCCGGCTAGCGAATGGAAGACGGTGGCGCCACCATCCGTTGTGGTTTAGTGTAGTTCTCACTAGAAGATTATGGGTTTTCTCGTTTCTGCTTTTCCTGCCTAAAATATTTCCATAAATCAAAGATGGTTTCGTGCCATATCGGTGGAATAGAGTGGAAGAATTATGTCCAAGCTGCATACTTTAGTTGTGGGGAGTTTGAAAACTGTGGAGATTAACAAGAGAAAGTTGTTTATCTTTGTTCTTCATGTATTGTTTTTTACTGTGACTGTAGATCATTAACAATTTTCTTTAGTACAAAAATAATGTCAAACCACAAATATTCATTCTAAGTATAGTGGAAAATTTATTTAAATAATCATATAAAAATTTTCGGACGATTTTCTTCAACAACTCAATTCAGGCTTAATCTTTCTTGAAGACTAACTTTATTCTTTCCAGAAATACTTACACTCTCTTTCCTCGCTACACAACGAATGAAGAATGAATGAAAGAATTCTGTTTGTTCGGTAGCTCTAAGCCATGCCTGCGCCACCGCAGAGCGCTACAGCGAACGGCGAGCAGCATACATTAAATTAAAATATCATTCAAAATGACAAATTTCGTCAAAGCGGAAAATCTACTCCACAGCCACGGTACGGCAAAACCGCATTGGTCCGCATTGTCGCCCCTATTGCGGGCGCCCATGCTTTCAAAAAAAAAAAACCGTTGATATGTTTCTTCCGGATCTCACCGTATCGATTCCATCCTGAAGGAGAAAAAAGAAAATGAAAATTTATGTAAACGGAATGTAAATACAAAGTGGGCAGAAGGTGGGGAACTGTGGTTGGTAGAACGGGAAGTGGTTGTGGGACTTTTATGCGGGAAACGCATTCCGTGGGACAAAGAAAAACCTTCCCCTTTTTCGAGTGAAAGTCATGGCTGTTAACATTGGTAAGCGAGAAGCGCCAGGGAGGGGTAGGGGAAGGTGGACGAAAGGGACTTTTCGATGAGAAAAGTAAGGGGAAAATGTCGCGGAGTCCAAACGAGACAAAAGATTATTGTAAATTTATTGAAATTTATGTTTTTTAATTTGAACCATTTTTCCTTGCGGCGGGAATCGGTGCGGTGAACATTCTGTTTTTCGTTTTTTGTTTTTTGTTTCTGGAGCTTAGAATAGATTTTCTTTATTTTGGGAGGTATGTATTTGTATGAACAGTAGCATTTCTGTTAACCCGGTTCCGAATAAAAAGTGGACCCCATAAATGGAAATCAACTGGTTTGCAGCAAAAGTAAATCCTTGGGTTCTAGTGACTGATTTCCCTTGGGCATCCCTCACTCTGGACCATTTTGTGCGAAAGCTTAAGGATGTAATTTGAATGAGATCAAATCGGTGGCTGCTAAAACCCAGGCAATGAATCAATTTTTTGGTGGTTTTTTCACGCGATTTTCCTTCAAAATTTGAATCCTGAAATGATCCACAGGTGTTAGCTTTATAATTTATCTCTTACGGATGATTAATATTTGGAACGTAGAACGCTTTATTCAATGGTTAAATAATCCTTACCAGATTCAGACCAGAGCTAAGAAGCGATAAACATTTATTAATCATTAAATCTCCTGTCTCATTTTGGGGGTTTTCTGTGCGTTGGACGTCAGTGCACCGACACCGTTCTCAAAATTTGATCGACTCTGGGTAGAAAAAGCACTCTCCAAACGACTCATCAAAACCTGATACATCGCAAGTACCAAGAAAATGTATCACACAAAAAAATTGTGAAAACTTTCAACCTCGCTATATTTTACCGGGGTAGTGCACCTGGAGTAAAAGCTGAACACACACAAAAAAGGGACACGAACTTTTCTTCGGTACGCCTCAAATTAAGCGAAAAGCAGCGGGGCAAAAAACCCTCCCAAAAACTCAACGTAAAACACCATGGAACCCACCTTAACCAGAAGAATTTTCTCTTCCGAAATTTCAATTAAAAATCTAATAAATCAACATGACGGCCCAAAACACCAACCACGACGGCGGCCTTCCACCACGGGTACACGGGCGCGGGACGAGATTGTAAAACCATCATCCTGCGGGATCCAGCACCATGTCAAGCGCCAACAGCACCAAGGAGCTACACTATAAAAAAGGAGACCAAAAATAACTCGCGCAAATTTCTGGACGTAAAGCTTGCACAGAGAGTTACATGGAAAAAAATAAAGTCAAAAGAGGACACACATACAAAAAACATGGAAAAAAGTTTAATAGTCCTTCCTCTTGTAGTTTAGCAGCGTCGTACAGTGTATACACTTGCAAAAGTTACCAGGAAAATCCTGCCGAGATCGATTTAATGCTTTGGTTGGTGAAGCGTTCGCTTCTTATCGATCAATCGCTCCGGCCGACAAAAACACGCCAAAAACTGTGTGTACATACCCGGAGTTCCTGTTTTAAAACTTGATCTATTGCTTTCTTATCGGTAGGAGTGAAAATAAAAAAAACCAAACCGATGTGTACAGAACAGGAGGGAACTAGATCAAAGTGAACCGGTACGGCGTTGGAGGTGTTGGAGCGTGTTCTAGCAGGGCTGCTGCCACTGAGCAAAGATGTTGTCAGAACTCCCATCCCCCAATAAAACACTGGGTTGCTCCAGAAGCGGCCTGAAAGTAGTACGCGTGAGTTATTCCAGATATAAGAGCATCCGCCGTTAGTACCAAGACCACCTAGGGTGTCTACAAAAGTCCTCCCTTTGGAAGAGTAAGTGTTTATTTCCCTCCCGGTATCGATACCTCTGTACGCACACGGTCGCCTTCTACGCTCTTTTGATGTGTGTATTAGCGCATTAGGACGTTCGTTAGGTTTGTGGCATTTTTTTTTGCTGGAGTACACAAGATAAGAAAATGTGGTTGCTAAATGCTTCGACGATAAACGCGGACACACGTTCGAAAATGGCATCCTGCTTTTTTGGTTGTTGGGCTGTCTTTTGACAGTTGCCGCTTACTATGGATGTAAAGGACTGGGTTCCACTACAATGTCAGTGGCGTGTAGAGTTGGTTTGGGGTGTTGTAAATAAATCAAATGCGTGATTTATGCCGTGCCAAGCAAACCGTAATCACGATTGAAATAAGGCAGTTAATTATACTTTTATTTTCACCTTTTTCTTTGAAAGGACACAAGCTTGGAGACTTGTTTCAGGAAGTGCAAAGAAAGCAAACTGTGCCAAATGGTGCAAAGTTTGTGTGCAAGAAGACATCGAATATATCGGTAAGAAAAAGACATTTCAATATGGTTCCCTTCGCGTCTGCACGCTCGTTATCTTGTGGATGTGAAAATTAGCCATCACCTTCACGAAACCGGTGTGGACCCGTATTGCAATCTTTTTCTCCCCAGGAAAGGCCGTACCATGTCCAGATTGCTCCAGTTTGCCGGTGGTACGCTGTTGCCCTAGAATCTTATCATCCTGTCTACAACTAGCAAAGTGGTGGCTTGTTTGCCGAGCTGATTAGATGCATCTTTATTATCGCAACCCCACCCGGTACAATGTTGTTTTGGACGCGTTTCTTGTCACCAGAGACACATGCTTAGTTTTGGTGCTGGCTGTTTGCGGAAAGGCGATGGAGCAGATGAAAAAGGTTGTCTGAAACAGTTGTGATGGCCGATCGATAAGACTGCACCGTGTACAAGTGTGACAGTTTTTAATCAATCTTTCACTCGCCACTCACAAGTGTTTACCTGACGATTGGATGATTGGAGCGGGTGAAGAACTGTAGACAGCGGGCTACCGTTAGGCAAACAGGTGCCTAATCACGACCGATAGAGCGAGGGAAGACACCTTCGGTAAACACGAAACCTCGTCTCATTATCGGTACCAGTCGATCAGAAGGTAAGCTTAGTTTGTTTTTACCTTTCTTGACTATTTACCAAGAGAGAAAAAAAAGAAAGAGTAGCTCGTTGTTACTTATGCCACGCACAAGGTAACTGTCAAACGGTTTGAAAGTGTAATGTACCTTTTTTGTCCATTTGCTTCCCTTTTCTTCGGTACACCTTCATAACTCAAGTAGATTACACCTTGATTGATATGATCGATCGGCGTTAAAAAGGGATTGCTTGTGCTGAGAATGTGATAGAAACAAACAAACCCAAAATTGACCTTTCCTTACGTAAAGGTCTTGGAAATTGGTTAGCGAAACGCTTGGTGTTCGATAATTACGATCTAATTGCTTGACTAAAGGACTTGATGTGTCCCAAAAACCCCGGTTGAATAATCCATCAACGAATCGATCATCCAACGACGAGACAAGTGTATAATTACGTTTTCGACACTGATATCTACCTCTGGATAAGGTGTATTTGTTAGTAAAAAACATTTGAATTGCTTTTGAAAGGTACAGAGAAGTCACCTGACACAAGAAGTACTTATGTGAACCTAGAACAGAAATAATTTATAACAATTCTTTATCAAATTGGAAGAAACCATGATGACATTTAATAAGGATTTTTGAGGAAATAGAATTCCAATAGTAAATAGTATTTTAAAGCGCCATCTGCTGGCAAATTGATAGCATTTTTATATAAAATGACAGCACCGTTTAGTAAGTAAGTGTATCTAATGATAAAAAATCATACAATTTTTAATTGCTCTTTTGTCAATATCTCTTGTCTCTATAGCAAAGCTGGCACGTTGATTCCATCTTCTAAAAATAGATACACCCATCCGGTAGATGATGGATTCCCCTATCGTTTAAGCTTCGGCTAAGGTTTATGTAAATCTTCTCCTCCAAAGGACAAATATTATTTCCCAACCAACAAAACAATTGTTAGCCGTAACCTTTTCCTTCGAGATGATTGTTTTGCTAGCGTGTGTCTCAAGTGGCGTTTCGTGCTATCAGTTGTTGGCCGTTGCATTAAACAATCTGCCCACAAAGCTCACCCTGCTTTGTTGCATAATTTTTGCCCGCTGCCTGACTCACCTAGGGGTTGGCTACTAGGCCCCGGCATGGGGAAGGAAAAACTGACCTACCTATCTACCCGGATAACGCTAACGTGCCGTAGCCTGGGCTTATCAGTATTACTGCCAAGCGCCAAGGAAGTGGACAGTGCACTCGAGAACCCGAAACCGTACAGTGTGTAATCACCATGTGGACAACACTCGAGAGACCCCGGACTATCTGTGTTGTTTGTCGTCTCGGGACGTAAACAAACCGAAGTGGTTTCCAACCGATTACATGATGATAAGTGTAACGAACGGCACCAACTAATCCTTTGCTTTACGGTGGTAGCGGAACGTTGATCTCAGATTTCTTTTGTGTGTATCTGAGGTTTACAATAGCTACCTACTATAAGCTGATTTGTGTGTACAAATAGACCTTAAAATGGTTGAAATGTTAACGATTTTTATTTAACTATTATTACCTATTAAGATTTTTTGTTTACATAACAACTTCTTAATCATGATGTCGTCAAGAAGAACACTTTGGTGGATCAGGATGCTGTAATGATTCCGTGAGATCCTTGAGGGATATAAGTACGAATTCAATGTTATTTGATGAATACCCCATTTTGCAGAATAAGTAACAAGAAAGATTCCTTGGATAAAGTGCAACTCATAATAGAGAATCAACTTCTATTCCCACCCGACACAAAGCTTCAGTATTCTTACGGTTGCACTACGTAATACAAGGATTTTACAGAACATAAATTCTTCGCCACTGGGACGCGTTCTGCTCCAGTTAAAACATTGTCCATTGGCTTCTTTGTTAACGTGTTACGCTTCCACACGACACAATAGCACCCGAAGGACTTTACGATACGATTCGCCAAGAATAGGCCAGAAGATACGAGCAACAACGAGAAATAAAATGCTACAGTAATAATATGAAATCAACCTTATAAAAAGTGCCTCTCCCTCCTGGAGTGTTCCGGTACGTAATCTTTCATGACGTTCGGTGGCTTGCAATTCGAAGACTTCTTCTCATTGCTTCTCAACACCAAGCACCATGATTTACCAACAAAAAAAACCTCCCTTAGCGCTCCTACCCAACGGTGAGAAAATTTATTTCTTAGAATAAAGCATCCTGTTACGCTTTAGACATGGGGTTAGCCGGTAGGCGACCGCTTGTCCATCGCAAACAAAAACATTTGGCCGAAGGGTTTTTGATGGAAAAAGCATTTGAAGAAGCAGAAAAAACCCCTTACGGAATGGAAAACATTGTGCTGTATGCGTATGTTCCCGTACGTTCCCGAAGAAGACGAATAACGTCCAATGAAATGGAAACAATCCTTCACGGTAGAGCCGTGTCACTTGTTTTCGTGTACTTTAATAAGCGCACCAGTGTCTGTCCCAACGCTGTTGTGCAGGAGTTATTTCGTTCCCTTTGCTACTCATGGTTGCCTTTGTACCATGCACGTACAAAGAGGACACATTAAAAAAATCAAATCAAATCCAGACCGGGATTATGAAGCACAAAATCGTTCCCGTTTTAACGTCCCGAGGGAGCTTTGGCTTGAAAGGCGAAATATGGATTCATGGCCTTAGAGGCTTTTTTGTGTGCCTTCCATTATGTGCTTCTTCTATCTTTGAGCTCGGATGTGTGAATAAGATAATACAGGAACAAAAAAAAAATCTTACTCACACAAATCGAAAAAGAAGGAGAACAGTGAGGAAACCAGAGTATCCCTTCACAGGTCGTTTAGGAGTACCGAGCCTTGTTCACACCTGTGCCAGTGTTCGAACCGAATGGAAATGGTCCCTCAGGTTACCTTTTTTTTTGCCTTTTTTCCTAATTTTTTATTGTTGGCTCCTTTTTTCTCGATTGATATAGAATGAACATGGTACGAAACAACTTTAATTTATGTTTTCTTACCTTTTTTACTTCAGTTTTTGCTGTGAAGAAATCAATGTGTGTCCTTTATTTTCTTACTTTTTCATTTGCCAACTCGATAAACAATTTCGACCTCGATCGGATAGTTCCGATAAGCTCCCGGACAGATCCCTTACCGGAGCAAGTGCAAAAAGAAAAGTATAAAAAAGGAAAGGATCGCATTAAAAGGGAACTTATTCTTTTCACTCTCCTTCCCACTGGGTTTCCTTGCCCGTACAAATGGTGATCGATCATATGCGAAAGGTGAGCAGGTTGTTTCGGGTCCGGACTACCTGTCTGCCTAAAGTTTAGTCCGATCTGTCAACATTTGATAGTTTCGATCGTCGATTCATCCTTCATCAACCTGCACATCAAATCCGGGATCGGACCTTAGATAGTTGGCAGCAAGTGAAAGTTCAATCGAACGGTTTCGGTGGTTCCTAATTCCATCGGGGGCATTGTGCTACGGTGGATTAAATTTCCTATTCGCAATGCTGGGCAACTGGGGGCGGTTTAAGCTAAATTCGTCAAATTTCGCTTTATCGTTGAAGCGTGGCAAAGTTCGGGCTGCCTTTTTTGTTGGATTTTGTTGTTTTTTTTTTGCTTGATTTGCAAAAAATTTTCCTTTACAGATTGCTTTTATGCTTGTACACTTTATCCTGATCGATTGCTTGATTGAAAAGATTGAGTGTTTCGCTGGGCTTTAGGAATTGTTCGCAATTGTACTTAATAGTTTTGGGATATTGCTGCTTCTAGGTCTTTGCATCAAAGTGAAAGAAGGAATAAACGAAATATTTGCTTTCGCTAGTAGCAATAAATTAAATTATTCATATTAAATTAAGAATATAAGATAAGAACTAATTCTGTCTTTTATTGTTTTTGAAGGTTCTAAAATTATTTTTTACAATAGAAAAAAAACATTAAAAAAAACATTTTAAAAGCAAATCTGTTAGCATTAATGTTACAATCTTTAAAATTTCCAAAGAAAAGGAAAAATAAATTTTTCATTTTTTAAATCAATAGCTTGGAGCAAATTCCAAGTGGCAACAACATATCCCACCACACCACCTGCCAAACCATAAGCCCTAAATACAATTGGAAAGTTGCAAATCTCCCAGTCCAGAATCTTCACCGTGCTGCTACACACGGAACACAGATGACCACATTTCAAAACGTTCGGCATCAACCCCGGCCGGCTCATCGTTGGATTTGCGAAACGTTTTAATCAAATTATAGCTGCCCGGGGAATTGGTAAGATTAACTTTTGCTGTGCAGAAGAAAATGCTCTGGACTCACTCTGGAACATCATATTGCACCATGAAACGATTACCGATGATGAACGAAGAGGGGACATCGGAAGAGGGTAATGGAGGAGGAAAGTGGGAAAAACTTTTTCTTCTTCATTCCTTTGTTTTCTTCCCTTAGCATTCGCTGTTTGATGACGATTTTCGATGGGCTTGTCCTCGTGGTTTGATCCCTCTTGCTGAAAGAAGAATATTGGCAACTTTGCAACACTTATCTGTGGAATATTTTTTCCCCCGGAATTCCCTTTTTTGTAATGTCTTTGTGGCACTTTTAGGAAGAAGGATGTGTCACTGTTTTTTTTGTTGGCTACCAACACAAAAGGTAGAGAGCGAAGATTCTTATCTTCGCCACACGGAGCATCGTTTCCCCCGAAAATGGTTGTCTTAACTGCCGAGGAAATGGAAATAATGAAAATTATGATTTAGCTTCCGATTTCACAATGGAAAGCCTCTACCGGAAGGCCAGCAGTACAGCAAAACAGAAAAATATAAACGTACAAACACGTATCATAAAGCATACGGTAGTGGAAAACACAAAGAAACTTTTTCGCGCGCAAGAAAACTACTGGAAAACATTTGCAATTTTACTTGCCGGCATCCTTCTGGGAAATCTTCGTGTGGTTGCGTTTTTTTCCCCGCTTGTTCCCATTTTCCTGCCGGTGTTGTAAATATGACTTTCAGATCGTTTTCGAAACCGTTGCATCAAGTGGAGGTGTTAACTGTTGGTGGACGAGACAAAAAAAAACACAACAAAATAACAAGTAATGCCCTAGGAAAAGCGATAGAAAAGATAGGAAATTTGATTAAAATTTAAATCATCTTCACTTTCTTCATCCGGTTGATGTAGGGATGTAGGATGGAAAACACGCTTGTGTCCAATTTTAAAAAGGAGAGGAGAAAAAAAATAGACACGAAACGCTTAATTCACAAACCACCTTTCGCATCCCAAAAAAAAAAAGGATACCATTCCATTCCGGTCAGTCGCCTTTGTTTGCGCCAAAGAAACGTGCCAAGGCTTTTCTCTTTATTTCTCTCGCCATGATTACTTGAGTGGAAAATTTAGTAAGGGAAGCCCCGGGGTGGAGGTTGTACAATGTTGCAGTAGCTGAAACGATTGTTCACTTCCAGCCCGGGATTAACTGCTGATGGGTTTTGATGTTCTGTTTGGGGAGCATTTTCTAAAGGGAAAACTAAAGAAAACTCCCGCCATCAAATGGTTTTGGAAAGTGTAATTTATTTTCTTCCCTTTAGATTTTACACTTTTCGTCCCGGAAAAGTACATAATTTTTCGATCGCCCATTCTGTTTGGTTTAATCAGCTTGGTAAGTTTTCTTTTTTCGGGCTGTGCTATAAATTCATCGTACCCTTGATATGTCGGCTTTGTGATGGGTTCGAGGTGTCTTAATCACACTTTATTGGTGGGGGGATGAAAATAAGATTGATTTTTCCATTTTGTTTTTTTTTGTCACATTTTGGTAAAACGTTTCTTCTCCGTTGTTATCGAATCTATCGAATGATTGAGCAGGGATCGTGATAAAAAAGACATTTCGATTCTAAATGGTTTTTTTGAGCATGAAAAATGTGTTTTGAAATCATTCATTTTCAGTGTGATATATTATCTGTATTAAAAAATTTAAAAAAAAGCTTTACTTCATTATAATCTGTTTTATTTCGATTTTTTGATAATACATTTAGGAGTTAAACTGAGAGCTAGATGTCCATTTTCCAACATTTTTTTGAAATTAGTAGAAATTTTAATTATTCTCTCAGCAGTTCATTGAGTTTCTCAGTTTGATGGAGTGATAAAATATCCGACACGTGGAATATAAGCTCCCAAAACCATCCATTATCGACCGCTCGGGTCATGCAAACAAAAAAAAAGCAATGTACGAAAGTGCATTACACCACCCAAGAGGGCAAAGTGATGCAGTAACGAGCTAATCGTCCTATAATTAAAGTCGCATAAAAGATCAGGTCAGGTTCGGTGCTACCGATTGCACATTGCTGCAAAAAAGAAACACCTTCCCCGTCCTCGCTAAAATGGGGCTCGCGGGAAACGACTGTCCATTATCGACTGCATGGATGCATCATCATGATTGTAGCAAATAAATAAAAAAACGCTCTCAGAACATACTTCTTTTCCCATCGATTTCGAGCGTCTCGCGGCAAATGGCAAAGAGTATGTTGATGGGAAAATTTCCCACCCAACCAGAGGAAAAACAATCGTATGCGTTGTGGTGTGGAATGTAGCTGCACAAAAAAGTAAATAAAAACCGTACATCGTACTGCAAAACCAGGATGGGATGGGGAATTGGGTGGAAAAGCTGGACAAGAATTTCCTTTCGGACGGCATTGAAGGTGGTGTTTATTTACGTAATGGTCGCTACATTTCATGGAAGGTTAAGCAGCTTAAACTGTTGACATTGAGATGATTTGATTTCTTCTGCCGGACGATGATGATGGGCTGGGCGGCGACGGCGACCTGGTGCGCCAGCGTTGGGGATTCGGTTCAGTGATCAGTTATTTTAACGATGCGACCATGCTTGGGGAAATGTGCGTGCGTGCGCCCTTGTTTCGTGCGTGTACGTGTATGAGAACTGTGTGCTGGAATTGTTTGCATATGGTGAAGAAAATCGTTAATCATCAATTATGATGGGTGGCGAGTGCGTCGTCTTACTATTACCCACAATAACTCTCTCTCTCTCGTTTTGCTAATAACGCTTAATTTGATTTTGCGTACCAGTGGTGAATGACGGTCTGTGTAGAAAAGAAAATGATGTGAATTAAACTGACATGATTACCGAGAAGATTGTCTAGGAGCGCTAAAGATGAATACCTTCTTCAGAACCGAAGTAAGGAACAATTGCAAAAAAAAACTCTGATTAAAACTATACTCCATCAATATTTTATTATTATTTCACAGCCTTGACATCACCCCGAATTTTCTTTAAGAATATCCTTTTAATAGACCGTATTAGGAAGGAGTTCAAGAGAAAACTTCATTCCCCCTAATCACCCTATCAAAGAAGCTACTCGTAGTATATTATTTTTAGATGGTCCCACCAAACATTTTTCAAATTAGGTACAAATTTATTAAAAAACATTTTTTTAATTGAAAGGTACTGGATGTTTTTCCAACATTTTAAAATACAATGTAGACTATTATTAAATATATTAACTTCCTTGAAAGAACAATCGAACATTGTTCGGTAAAACTTTATTAATGATTAAATGATTTCAGTCATTTGTGTCCGCATTGAACGTTGCAAACCATTAGTACTTCAGATATAATTTAATTATCATTTTGCACAGTTGCAACCATCGTACAAAGTGCTCAAACAGTTACACTTTCCACCAATCCCTGCTCAGCAGAAATGTAGTACATATTGACCCTTTTTGTGTGTGAGTTATTACATTGTATGATTTATTGAATCATCGAACTCAAACGCAACTCCCTGCAGACCAGTGCGATACAACGTATCCCTTCAAAACCCACCCCAAAAACAGAGTGTCCTGCGTTCACAAGTATCTCTCACCTCCTCCCCCCAAACAAAACCATCCCCTCAAACGGTTCGATTGCGCCACAATGTTGTAATGGGTCGTTGGTGGGCGGAAATTTAAATTACAAATTGCTCACCAATCAGTTGATGGTACACTTGTCTTTACCAGCGCTACGGGTTTAGCGATGGGTTGTTTCTGTTTCGGTTCTTGTTTTTTTTTTTTGCTTTTTGGTTTTTGCTACTATTTTGCGGTTTTTTCACCACCGACGTGGTTTGTGGGAAAGATGAAGGATGACACGGCAACGAGCGCATGGAAGTAAATTCATGACAGAATCAGCAATTCAAAAGTTCTCCACTCTGCTGCCGTTGCACCCAAGCAAAAACTGACAAGTGGACAACCACTTACGATTTCGTACCCATAAACGTATGACCGTGGTGGATTCCGGGACTCGCCCCCCGGAAAGGTGGAGGTGGTATTTTTCATCTAAAATTTTGATGTAATTTATTTAAGCTGCAGCAAAACCGCTCCGGCAGGTTACATTGTTGCAACAGCGACCAGGAATTGCATTGCAGCGCTGGATGGATTTGAGGTTGCCTGTCGCGGGCATGGAAGGGATGGAATTTTGGATTCGGAATCGGTTTCTTCTTGGTTCGCGTTACTTTGATTTTATGACGACGCACAGACGAATATGGTACCGCCTGCTGGATCGAACTGCTTGGATCGTTAAATTAACGGGAACCGGGCTGTCGACTCAACGGAACCGAACGTTCGACAGGGTTCGACTGCATTATTGAATTAACTGACAGACACGGTTAAATTTACGCGGGAAGAAAATGGCCTCCCGAGTCGCTTCCCTTCGGTCACCTCTCACCTTGATGGACTTGTGTAGCAAAAGAAAATTAAATGACAGCCGTGTGAAGAGTGGGAAAATATCATTCTGTAAATGGGGTGTTGCATCGCGAACGTTCACAGTTGGAAAACCTTGGGCACTTTATTATTTTTTTTTCTTCATCGATTGACAAACGGCACAGTGTCTATTTTCAATTAGAGTATGGGATGGGTTTTATTCGTTATCGGGTGCTGATGAGGTGCTCATTGCATTAAAGGAATGGTTACGATTTTGTTGTTGTTCTCCATTCGCTTTGGGTATGTTTTATTCATTGTTGTTCGCATGTTGGTGCTTCTGCTGCATGAGAAACGCTGACGTTATTCAGGTTTTATGGATGTAATGCATATCAAGTTGTCGCAAAACGTTGATGAATGGTAGTTCATTTGACATTTGATTTGATGTACATTTGATTTAAAGGGAGGATACTCATCAAGTAACTTAAAGAAAAGGATAAAAAAAAACAAACCTTCTGCTAGGTATACGGGATGGCTTTTTTGTCCATAAAACATAAAACATAAAAATATCATCCGATGACAAGTACTAATAAGTTGTTCAAATATTAAATTTTTTTATTGTCTAATATTAAATTCAATTTGTTTTTAAAATTAGATAAAGAATGTTAAAATATAAGTTTCATTTTTCATGGTTTTTTTTGCTTTAATGTTTCTTAAACTAAAAATCGTTCAACTAATAGTTCTTAAATTTAATACTAAACTTCACACGCGTTTTAACTCCATTCATGAAAACGGAACACAAGCTCACAGTTAAACGAAGGAAAGTTTTTCCCTGTTTTCCCCGTTTATGTAGTTTACCAATTGAATATGTCTGTTAGCTTTTCCCTTTCTGTTCTTCAATTTTTGCTTGCGGTCCAAGCGTCAGCGTATCCATTTCCCAGGAATATAATCTAGCCCAACTTTTTCCGTGAACAAATTCGTTGAAACAGCTGACAGGCAACTTTCGGTGCAACTTGTGTCCAAATGCAACGTCCGGACACTCACTTTTCACACATAAAACGAAACTATCAAAAAAAAAAAAAATATATCACAAAAGAAGCGAAAAATCGTGCCTGCCGTGCTTTTGTTTTATGAACTTTTTAAGCATGTTTATTAAAAGTAAATTAAATTTTTCCATTCCATGTCACCGAGGAAAATCGGACAGCGTACCGGAATCACCGAAAACCGGCTGAACATGGAGGGGGGTTTTTTCCGTGAGCTAAATCTAGCGTGTTTTGCAACCTCCACACGTGTCACGTCCGGTTTTTTCGGGGGAAAGCATGCACGTGAAACATATTGAAACGAGCCGCAGTAGCTGGGTACATAGATAACTATCTGCAAAATGCTTGGAAGCATCCGTGCATCAGGGTGCAAGCTTCCAAAAACTCCCCAGACGGGACGGGAAACATGAAATATGGTGAAACTTTTTTAGCGCCAGAATGGTTTTGCGTTCACCATTGCTGGGAATAGAGTTTTTGGTTGTTGTTTTGTTTTCTTTTTTTAAGTTTGACTGGTTCATGAAAATGACCTCCCAGTTGTGGTCTCTGACCGAGGGCACGATCTCTATTGTGCGTTCGATTGTTTTGCAGTGAAATACATCTAGTTTCTATTTCTTTCCTTTTTTCCATGCTGCCCACAGAATCGTCTCATTCCGAGAACGTATGTATGTTTGTTAAAGGTAAAAACAGTTTCAGTTTTTTTTGGGTTTTAAACCTTTTTTTCAGGAACCAGATTTTTTTCCCAAAATGTGACAGGAAACAGCTGCACTTGCACTAGTTTTTCCTCTAGTTCAAAGCGCAGCACGAGAATGAAACTTTGGTTTATAAGCGCACCACGCCATTAGAGGGAAACCCGGTTCGGTCGGAAAAGTTTCACACTGTGAAAATTCATTTGTTCGCATTCATTCGCTTATCATGCTGGTGAGTAAGTGAAGATGTGCGCTGTTAAAGTAGCAAGGCGTTGTGTGACTACGTGTTTTTTTTCTTTCTCCTTGCAATGGCGAAACTTTCATGCTCCCGGCGACAGTAATGAACTGTCAAATGGGAACAAATAATAAAGTTATTTGATTTATCTCGGCACACCTGATCCCCGCGATCCGTGCTTTGTTATCATAAGGGTGTATTTACACGAGAGAAATTTGGTAGTTTATTTTAAAGGTAATTTAGATAATAGTTACTTAAGAAGAAAATTATTATTTTTCATTTTATTTTCTTGTACAACTTTTTAACAGTTTCCCGAATCTTTTGGAAACACATTTTGACTGATAATTATTATAAAAAATAACAATTTATCTAAAAATGCTTTAATTTATGTGCCCAATCCAAATTAGTTTCGTTAGATTCATTATGCAGTGGGCTGGTCATGTCAAGAGATTAACACCAAACAATCACGCTTGTAGAGTCTTTTTAGAAAAAAATTTCTCTCAAAAAAAAATTTCAAAAACATATTGCATTCAAAAGTTATATAAAATTACGATGTTTTACTAAGAATATTATAACAATATAAATGATCTTTTCTTCGCTTTTTATTCGTTTTCCATTTTCGTTATGAAATTCCTATGAATAAATTCTGATAGCAAATTATATCGGAAACTTTTCACATGTTTAACCACAGTAGAAAAGTTCGCATTCGTTGTGCCAATTACAGATAACGTACAGCTATATTCACCGGCAAGATTCACAAGTTTGTGCGAATCATCTTCACTCTTATATTAAGAGCAAACAAAACAACTGTCACAGGTCGATCGATTGATCGGAAGGAAAACAGAACGAAAAACATACCAATAAAATCGAAACGGCAAAAAATAAAGTTCTCGCTTGAAGGAACGACCCCCTGAAGGGAATTGTTTCATCATCGTTATCGTTCTGGTTTGGGGGACCGATGATTTCGTCTTTCTAAGTGGGATTTTTTTTTGGGTAAGCTAGAATCGAACAGATCACCTCCCGGCAAGGAAGCTATCCGGATTGATTCGACACCGGCTCCATCGAACGTTCCTCTTCCGATAATATACGACGCTCGTTTACCGGCTCGTTACGGGCTTACATGGTCTGCGTATGGATTGCTTCAGGAGATTAAATCGCACCATGTTTATGGTGGTTATCTATGCGTTCTCTCCTTCCAGAATTGTTATCCACCCAGAGGGTATCGGTTCGGCTTTGTTTTATCTGTGCAAAGAGGATGCGTTTTTCTTCCCGTTTTTGGGTACGCAACAAGAATGGGAAAAAAACTACAGATCCATTTTTGAAGAGGTGTATAAGAACCGTAAGCAATGATGGTACTCGAAAAGATGTTTTCTTCTGGAACACCTTTTCTCTTCCCAAAGAAATAAACACGACATATCGTACGTTTTTTTGTGTGTGCTCCGGTACCAGATAGCAAAGCGTCACCAATCGGTAGCAACCTGAGGGTTAATATAAGGATCAGAACCTATTGTATTCGTCTCGTGTGTGCGCGTTTATTTTGTTTTCTCCTTCGAAAAGGGAACATAAATTTCCCTTCAGGTGTAATTTGTCGCTTGTGTGCAAAGATAATATCCCAAACACCACAACAATTGCGATGTCCCGATTCCGATCCTTTTCCCCCATTTTCCCAAGGCGCACCTGGAACGAAATGCTTGCACAGGTTCGGAACGAAGGTTCCAAAGAAGTACCAAAAAAAAAACAATCCCCTGGCTTTAAGAGCGCACAATTAGATGAAAGCGAAACGACAGTACCGGTGAATGGCCTTTCGAGAGCATGGCCAGAAAGAAAAGTGTCCTTATGATGCTTATGAAACCGTGTCTTTCTTCGCAGCAACATACAGGGACCTGAATAGGATGCATATGTCAGGTCGATAAGTGCAATTTATTTGCGAATCGTTTTGAGGTCTATTCGTCTGTCAACGTTCAGTTTTTATGTGTTTGATACTTTATGTTTTTTTTTTTTGGCTGAAAAGGGATCAGTAATACAAAGAGAGATGCGTGTTATGCGATTTTCTTCCAGCTTCCATCCAAGAGAAAACCATTCTTGATCCCTTTTGCCTTATGAGGGCACTGAACGATCGGGGTGCTAATCGTCCTTTCTGAACAATCTGAAGGTAAATAGTTTGCCGTAAAAGGTATTCTTTTATTCCTCAAAGAAACCGATTGATCGCTTTGTAACGCTATTCAAATGTCGGTACAGCTGTTGTAGTTTGCTTTTTGGAAATTACCTGTAACATAAATTGAATCTTTCCATCAGTAGCAATTATCGTTACTATCAACAATTAGGATCAGATGTGTGTCAGCAATAAGTGGGAAATTTTTAACATGGAGACAGTCGTTGCCTTTGTGGATGTTAAATTTAGCTTTTCTTTTGTACTATCCTACCTTTTTGTAGGTCTTTCTTGAGTTTTCTAGGTCAACAATTTTGATCATTAGTTCTTAATTTGAATTATTTTGAATTTTCGCCTGAAGTTGGTCAATTTCTTTAAAAGTGATTAATGTGAATCAACTTGAATATTTTTTCCTCGATTCTGTTTTTGAATATTTTTTTATATCTATTAACCTTGGTACGCATGCAACTGTCTACCTTCAGTTACATTAATTTATCCTGCCATAAATTACATTCTAATGTTGCACCGTAAATTTTCATGCAACGTTTGCCCTAGGAAGAGAGAATGAAGAGCAGAAAAGGCAAAAACCACACACGCTGATAATTATAAAATTTAAATGCTACTTCTTCTTGTTACCATGTGTACGTACACACGTTTGCATAAGCGCGTCTCAATTTGGGCTAAAATTAAATCGTTTTATTATAACCCAAACTGCTCGATCATCGCTAACGATCACGAGCGGCTGCGGAAGGTACTAAAGTTGATGGAAGTTAACGGGATCGAATGAAAAAAAAAACGCAACAAACTTGGAAATAAAATTAAATTTAACGGATGTGCGTACATGGGAGAAATGCGTATTGAAGAAGGAAAAAAAAAGGAGACACACAGCAACACAGCAACATGCCGAACAAAATCACCGCAAAATGGCCAATGCAGCGAGTAGCGTATGATGAGCCCTAGAGGGGTTTCATTTAAATTAATATCTTTCTGCTTGTTTGCCGGTTTTGCATCTGCTTCGTGTTTGCTCACACGGGGTGCTGCGTGTTTACTCGTTTCATCAGTAGGTAATGGGGTGATAGAGTAAGGATTTGGTCTTTTTTTTTTGGTATGTGTGTTTTTGTTTGTCGCTTACCCCTGTTTTGTGTTCCCGATGCTTCCTTGCGCATTCCTTTCCCATTCCTTCAAAGAGCTGTGTGTGTTTTCAATAGTGCAAATAGAATAAAACAGTAGAAAAGTATAATACACCTCACAGCTAAATCTGCAACCATACAAACACTTACACACACACATGCATGTACAAATGGAGAGCAAAAGAAAAATCTGAAAATTCCACACATGAAGGAAATTTAAATACAACACTGAAAAAGGGCCACCAAAATCGGCACCCAGAAAAAACACATAACCGCTGGCAAGAAGCAACCATACGACCTGAACCGCAGCGGGTAGGTGAGAAAGTAGTTGGGGGGGAAGTGGTTGAAAAAGCGAAGTACAACACCATACTACAAACAAGCAATAATGAAAAAAGGGAACCGTCGTGGGTCCATATTTCCATGCACCACCGGCAAAACATAAATCCCCGTCTCACATGGTGTGCAGCCAGCGAACCGAAAATGCATCAAGTGACTTGAAATATTTATAGATCCTTTTCGCTTCCCTCCCCTCTCCCCCCTTTCCCGTCCGTTCCGAAAGCCGATCCAGCCAGCCCTTGTGACAGGTCCCTGTTGCCCACCGTTCGCCCGCACGTAAATGTGCGTAAATATTTTTGGAAATTTATGAAAGGAAACCATCATTCTCATCATCATCGTCAGCCCGATCTTATTTATATCGGAAAGTGCTGCACCATATGTGTGTGTGTGTCTGTTTGGGTCTTATTTTTTATTTATTGGACTGATGGGATGGTATTTGATGATAATCTAAAGTTGGAACAGCTCTGTATGTACTGTAATTGTGCATTTTCTTGGTTAGACGACAACCTTCATAGAGTCAGGATAATTGAATGAAAGATTGGACTTTGGTCTAGTATATTTAGTATAAAATATTTGAAATACTGAAATATTCTTTACATAAAACTTCAATGTTTAATACAAATTTAAAAGATGTTAATTCCCTAGAGAAAGTTACAACTCACAGTTTTTGAGGAAGGAGTCATAATAATTGAGATCTCTTACATCGCTTAAATTGCCACTAAATAAATCGGATTTCTGAAGTATTCAATGTTAGTTATTTCAATTTTTATAACACTAAGTTCCAGTTCTTTTGTTGTTTTACCAAAGATAAGAAATTGAAGGCACATAGACAAAGAATCGCAAAAAAGTGTATAAAACTCATAGTATATAATTTTATAACAGTCCCAACCATCGTTTTCCTATAATATCTTTCAAGATTAAAGGACAAATCTATTTCCCAGTTTAATTTTTTCACCTCAGGTATAACTCTGAGCTCAGAAAAGTATGCGTGTGATTAGTCCTCATAATTCAAAGAAAGCATACGATACAAATGTTCATCTTAAAATTCGTACGCTTCCGGGCAGCCGATAGAAAATTTCACTACCACAATAGCATCCAACCGAGCCTGGTTTCTGGTCACGTACGAACGATTTCAGGTGAATAAATGTGTTGCCACTCTAATAAAAAAAACGGTAAACGTAACATGGTTTATGTTGCTTTTCAGGGAATGCTTACATTATCCAGATCAAGTAATCGTTCCGTTCAGAATCCTGCGTGCGTGCGATGAACAAAGGCGAATTTTCGATCAACAACATTATTAAAGCGAATTTGCTAACCGTGCGATGGAATAAGACTGTTTGTGATTATTTCCGATGGTGTATGTCTTTTGAAGCGTGTTTTGAAGATTTCAGTGCAAGGTTGCTGAAGAATTTTCAAGATGTTTCACTGCCTGCGAACCCACGAGAATTAATCCTTCAAATAAACAGTGATTAGCATTCGAGTCCTAATTCGGTTTTCAAGCGATTTATAATTTCCTTTCGGCCCTTAGAGCACACAGAGAATGGTAAACTAATAATATTTCATTTCGTTTCGCCGGACCAGACCAGGAATGCAATAAAGGGTTCCTGATCCTTTGATGTATCATAACTTAGCTTTGAAGGTAATCAATATTTAGTTCCATTCTCCAGAAATTTTGTAGAGTGACCTTTATATATTCTCCTCAAAATTCCCTCATGTACGAATATGTTAGGTTCGAATATTAAGTCATTATGATTTGTTTGACCACACATTTGCATCGAGTAAGATGCTACGGCTTCTTCTTACCATGTCTCCTCTAGAGAGTTACCTTTCGGGAAAAGATTAACCCCAATATTCTGAGATCTTTGATATCACTGGTAGAAAATTGGAATACATCATACAACTTTGAACGTTTCTTCTGTCCCCTAATGTTATGAAAATCCTTAATCTAATAATCTTGCTAGTGGATCTTTTGTGGGGAATAAAAAAAAAGAAAATCTCTCCCTACATTCCGATATGGGCATCAAATTTAGTATCAAATCGATGGAGTGGTGCCCTTGTTTAGAGGTGAATACGAGGGACAAATGAATCACAATTACTCATTCTCCGCTTGCTGACCACCAACTAATTAGAGGAGTTTACCATACTGATTTTTCATTTCCATTCTTATGCTGATTCCGTGTCACTATCCATCGGAAAATAGAAAAAAAGGTACAAAAGAATGAAATAGATGAAATAAAGAATGAGTTCTATATTGGTCGGGAAAGCAGGTGTTGCTGGGAAGAGGAGGGAAACACACCAGAAAGGAATAAATTAAATCGCATTACAAACGGTCTCGGCATCTAATTACAATCAACCGCATATGAAGGTTGGGTTTTGTTCTATTTTTTTTGCCATCGCTTTCTCCTCACTCTCGCGTACCATTCGGATATTCATCCATTCGGAACTTGGTACGCCCGCAGCATAAAATGCATAAATGTTTGACGGATCATCTCATCGTCTCTATGTATTCATCGTCACATGCACACCCACATGACCGTTGTTTAACAACACCAGTTTACAGATCTTCACCACGGGAAGGTAGGCAAATGCGTCGAGCGTTAATTAATTTCCGTTTCAAAACGGTTGCCTGTAATGGTGTGCATTTCGCGTTTTGTCTTTGTGTTTAATAGGTGGCAAGAAGGAAGGAAGTGGAAGGGCAAAAAGCATATTCAAATTGTTCGTTCTTTCTTTCTGGTAGCCAAATAATTTGTCATGTGGAACAAACATTTCAGTAGACAAAAGCAGAAACATAAAAGGGGGGAGAAATTACTTTCAACACACATTAGCTTAGGTTCACGTGAGGGTGTGAAGCTTCTGTGAAACCTTTGAAAAAAAATATGAAAAGAATGTCAAACTACCCTTTACATGTATTTAAAACTATGTAACGTAAAGGTGACCAGCTGATCAATCTGTCTGATATGCTTATTTCATACCAGTGTGTTGATGAGAGTAAAAGAAATAGCGAGTACTCGGTTGTGAATTCTCACAACATAGAAGCATGTCGAACACCGATCCCCCATTAGCGTACGTTGTGTTTTATTTTAACTTTTGAACTTCAGTTTAAAGTAATGCAGGATGAAGGAATATAGAAACCTAAATTTCTGCTCAACAAGGTCCCAGAGTATTCAGAGACCACAAATGCTCTTCAAGCCATACTTGAGTGAGAGATCTGCTATTTATATATAGATAATAAAAAAGATTTCAACTACTCTACCTCAGGATGTCTTTTAAATGAGTCATCATCATCATTATAATTTAATTAATCTTCTTAACTACCTCAGTATCTCAAACTCTGTTTATTTCTTGCAGGATTTACATTCCATTCTGTATGACACTATCAATAATGGTACAGCTTATACATTTTGTTTTCTCTCGTTCTTTATCTCGCTGTTGAGAAGTGGTGTTACATCAGCGAGATGACAAGATGCACACAAAGCGTACCAACGAGCATGCTTATCAGTCTCATCCCATGTTTAACTACCCCAAACCATCACCAAGCAAACGCATATGAACAGGAACGAGAGGTCATCTACGCGGTTGCTTCTTCACTCGATCGCCACCATTCGCACTCCACTCCAATGTAAAGCAATTCCCGGTACCGGAGATTGAATTCCGACCCGGCTAAATAAACACCCAATGCAGCCGATGCAACTCTCGTTCCCAGGAACGGTGGAAATGCAATGTTCGGTTCGGTTATGTTAGTTTTCTCCACACACGCTCCATCTCACATCCTCAAACTCCACCACTTTGGTGACTGGGGAGTTGTTTATGTATGTTAGTATGTTTTGGAAAATGCAATGCGTGTACCGAACCGTGGCCACCTTGTTTTTTTGTTTTGTTTTTGCATCGTGTGAAACAATTGTGTCCGGCGTGTAAAATGTGTTTGTTCAAAATGTGTGCTACCTAGGAGCACCCGGATGTGTGAGGACTGCTTTGCCCAAGTGGGCAGACGACCCCATACAGGGCCGTATACCACGCATGGTTGACGAGTGTGCATCGCGCGACAAAATGCATCAAAAAGAAGAAAAAAAACCAACCATCCACACTCACACACGCATATTAGTCTTTTTATATAGGTTTGCAGAACTCGAGTTCGCCGGAGAAGATGAACACGCTTCACGGTTGCCAGAGTTTTGCCAAAAACAAAACCAACACGTTAACAACAAAAAAAACCGAAAGAGAATTGAAGGGCACCGAAACGAAACATAAGAAGGGTTTTTTTCTTCTTCCTTTGTGCGAGTTAAGCCATGTGCAACGCATTTTTGGTGTGTTATGTGCCGGTTTTGCACGTTGTGAATTTTTTCTTTTTTAGAGCGAGGAAATTTTTGGCCCCAAAACTGCATTGGTGGAGGAACAATAGGTGAAAAGGATCGTTAACGTTGACGGTATCATTGTAAAAAGGGGTGTAGGTGTAAGAGATACTGAGGGCTTGAATACCCTAAAAGAACCACAAACTGAAGAAATTTAATTATTTTCCTTATTTTGCCACTGTCTTACCATTAGTTTATTTATCTGTAAATACATTTTATGGAAATATTATGGATAATTAAGTCTTAAAAACCATTTTAACAGAAGTTAATAATAAAAATGTTTTTCATGTTCAGGAAATTTTCAAAGAAATACATACAAAATAAGCAACAAAGTTTACTTCTTAAAAAGCATTAAAAGTACGGCCCTTAGACAGCTTTTAATCTCTAAAATTTAGAATCTGTTTTAATAGACATTTTCGGGCACTTTGTGCTTGATTTTGAATACAGGAAAATATTTTTTTTTCACAAATAATTAATATTCCTATAAAATATGAACGAACTCCTTCACCAGATGTGCATAAAACGTTTAATTTTCCTTTCACCATCACCGAGGTTCCATGGTGTAATGGTTAGCACTTTGGACTCTGAATCCAACGATCCGAGTTCAAATCTCGGTGGGACCTAAACGGCACAGATAAAAATTTCGTTTTTATATCTGAATATATTATCAGTTTGCATACTTCTCTTTCATAAAAACAAGCTACTTTTGTTAGATTTATTTGACCAATAGAGGAGTCGTATGAGCATTTAAATGAATTTGTAAAATGTGTAAAAATGTAATAATATTTAAATTATATTGCACTAATATCCAATAGAAAAATATCCAATAAATAAAATTAAAATCTGCTCTGGTGATAAAATTAAACAGTTTCGATCAATTATTCAATTTTTCGACAAAATTGAATTTTTGATGTTTTTCGTCAACACATTTTTATGGTTGTTGCATCAAACGTTCGATATATTTACCGGCGCATACAATGTTGCAAAGTGCCGCTTGTACATTGGCGGATGACATTTGGCCATTCTTGCAGCATTTCCATTCCATTACATGCGCACTTGAAATGCAACTTCATGTTTTTTTTCGCTCAAATTTGTAATATGTTGGTTGGACGCCGGGTGGGGAGTAGGGGTGTGAGGAAAAAAACGGGAAACATGTTAAAAAACCTCGATTGCACTCGGATGGGTTGTTTGATAAGAGGAAACATACACACATTTATACACACATACACGAACCAAACAGTTGTTAACGCTTGTCTGTTGCTTGTCCTACGTTCCCTTGGTTGCATATGCATATTTACTTTTCATGCTTCATTTTCGTTTTTGCAAAAAGTGGTTTTATTTTTATTGCTGACTGTTTTTTCTTCTTTCTTCTCTTCACCTACCTTTGTTTCTTTTTGCTCTTAGTAATTTGCCTTTGGGTCCAACACAATTTCAGTACACAGTTCTTTGTAAAGTGTTTCTCTTTTTTGGGTGACGAAAAGCATATCGAAAACCGTTTTTGGCTTGATGGTTCGTTCTCTCTCTCTCTCTCTCTCTCTCTCTCTCTCTTTTTCTATCTTTGTTTTCCTCTTGAATTTGTTTGCAGGTGTGAATCGTGCGGAAGGGTAGTTTGAAAACATGTGAAAACCATGATCGTCCCTCCAGAATGCTTAATTTTGCAACAGGCCCCGGGATGCACTTTGTTCTTTTCGTTTCATGTGCTCTTAATTTTTTGTGTGTGCGGGTTTTTTGCTTTGCCGGTTTGGTTGATTTTTTTTTCGAAGTTCTGCACAATGGGATAGATAAGCGTAAAGAGAGAGTAAAATACGTAATTTTTTTTTTATCACAGAAGTTCAAAAATATAAATAAAAATGTTCAAAACTTTATTAATTTATTTTGAACTATAAAAAAATTTTCTTTTATTTAATCTTTTGCAATTTTTCAGCATTGCATGAAACTTTTTTGTTTATATTAATTTCCGGGAGATTACATTGTGCAGTCCTGTTTGTTTTTTATATCTACTCTTTTTTCCTTTTGAAGCACATGAAAAGTGAATTAAAAACATTAAAACCAAAATTCTTCACGAAAACAAAACAACAACAAAAAAACCATAAGCTCAAGTGCATGCACACATACAACACGGTTGAATATGCATACGGACCACACCGGGACGTAAAACATATTAGCTCAAATGCATCAAAACATACATTCAACAACAAAAAAACAAAACGAACAAGCAAGCAATATGCTCCAACTTAGCGAAACCCCTGTTTTTCGGGATTCCGCCTTCCTTCTCGGTTGGGCAGCGTTGGACATAATGAAATTTGTTTCTCGTTTGCATTCTCGTGGCTTCTGGCTTCTGTGCCCTGTATTTGGAGATGGACTTTATAAAATTTATTACAAAAAAAAAAGGAAATGGAACATGAAAATTGGACGCAACGTGTGGATGAAGTAACACAAATAAAAAAAATTGCGAGAGAAAAAACCGGAACGCTTGCATGCAATAACCGAATATTTCTTTTTTTCTTAGTGATGTTTGTATGCATTTCTGATGCACTTGTAGGATCTGTTAATGCATCAGTAATTAATAGTTTCCTGCTGTGTTGTGTTATGTGCCCGTTCGAGGGCAAACCTAACGAGAGCAAACGGCTTTTGATGATGATAATTGTGCTCTTATCATCTGTCTGATCGTGATCTTTCCGATCGGAAATGCAAATTGCTTGCGCTGTTGTGTGTCTTCTATTTTCGAACATCAAATGGAAATGAACTTTAATGCCATACTTATTTAGACATATCAACGAACTAGCTAACACGATGTTGACCATTTCCTAGCGAATGGTTCCGTCACTCAGAAATAGCATTACTATTCCCACTTGGTTTGTTTCTATCCGAAGCACGTTGAAAGTGAGAGTGATTGCAAAGGAAGGTGCAAGAATGTGAATGTGTGCAAACATCCCGCTCACCGTTTTCGGGTAGGCAGGTTGAGTTTGTTTTGTTTTAAAAATAGTTTATTTTTTCGCAACAAACAAGGGGTGAAACATACCCCCAGACTAGGAGTGTTCGCTCGGGAAAAAACGGGGGTTGTTTTTAGCCAGCAGATCTTGCTCGTTTACGGTGGATGGTTTCGTTGCCGTTTCTGTGGCCGTTTGCATTGGGAATGTTTTCGTTAGCAAATGGTGAGCTACTAAGCGGGTTCCATGGTGTAATGGTTAGCACTTTGGACTCTGAATCCAACGATCCGAGTTCAAATCTCGGTGGGACCTAACAAGAGAGAAATATTTTTGGAAAACTTTAACGAGCGAATGAATTTATTATGTTTGTAGTAATGAATTGTGTAAATAAGAAAATAGTTGATTTTGAAATGAACTAAAAAACTAAAATGAAACTTTGTTTTATTGCATTTCAACAAGAATGTTTAATTATTTTATTTAATTTAAGTCATTTTGTGATAAATTTAATTTCAAATATCAAAATTTATCTCAGCCAATTCAGTTCTACCGTATTTCTTTTTCTTATTTCCTCTTTTCATAATGAAACGAGCAACCTTCATTTGAAGCACGCTGCTAGAGCATATTCAATTTAAGCCACATCACATATCATTAGCGTCCGTAAGTGATTACATGCTTGCTTCATCTCGTACCTCCCCGAATGGGCAAGTTGCTGCATCCCGGTGTGATGCAAACTATCGGGGCAGCATAATATTTCCCTCAATTTTCACCGACCATTACGGTGGCCGCTGCTACGTGGTTAGGAACCCACCCTCACCCTTTTGTGCGGAACCTTTTTTTTGCGGAAAGAGTTTTCTTTCCCTTGCTGGCTTCTTTACGAATACTTTGTAGCCTTTGCTGCCACACGGACGTGACCGGTGAATTTTTCCTTCCATCGACCACGATGAATCCCTCCACGATCATTCCATTATTCCGGGTGGATTGTACATTTCGTCCAGAGAAAACGGAATGGAAAATTGTCGGGTTTATGGTTTAGTGTGGAAAATGTTGCTCCCCCCCCCCCCCCCGGGTTTGCTTTGTTCCACAACATTGCGGAAAGCAAAACCGATTATTGTCCGTGGCATAATGACAATAATCGGCAAACAATAAATTATCGCAAATTACCGAACGCACTCGCCAGTCCGAGGCTTTTTTCTGTTTTGCACCGTGCTAGAGTTGTACACAAACGTAATGGCGAAAGGAAACTGAACAATACCACACGAAAGTGGACTGTTGAAATGATCTGTTCGAGGTTTAGGGGGTGTGTGAAGTTGCTGAAACGTCTTACCGTACCGGGGCCGGATCGTACAATGTAAGATGATGTTTAGCGTCCAAGTACGATCGGCCAAAGGGTTGCATCGGATGCATAATTGGTGGATTGAAGATTGCCATTTTCCTTGGCCGGTTGGTCACGCTTACCAGCACGATAAGTTTAATTTTCGTAAAACAATAAGCATGTGCTGCAATTAAATGAAATTTGGCTGAGAATCATGCATTTTGTGTTTTGTATCTTTCGAAGCAATTTTTTCTTGTTATTGCTATTTGCCACATAAATGTAAGTTTTCGGTTTCGGTCTACTGCGCGCACACACACACAGATCATAAATTCTTCACAAAGAATGGTTGGAAAATAGTTTCGGGGAAAAGGTTTCCGCTTCCCATTTATTTGCGAACAACCGCAAAAGGCCGTTTTCCGGGCCGGAAAACCTGTGCTGCATCTTCTTGGGATGTAACACACGATCCAGTATGTGGTGGATTTGTTACAGTTTCGTAACAACGCAAAAACCGTTACCGATACCTCCCGTGGATCGATCGATGGTGGCCATAATTCATAAAGAGCTGACAATTTCCGGTCGACGAAACGATTCTACAACGCTCTGTTGGGAAGAATGCTGTGTCCAAGGTTTTTCCTTCCAATCGTTAGTGTGAAGAAAAGTATTTATTTTAGAAGTAGAATAATTTTGCTGAGGAACATTTATGTCTTTTTGTGTAGATCCATTCTTTTATTTGCTCCGTACAAAGAAATTAGTTTTCAAGATCATATTGATTGTTTATAATTTTCGATTATTTTATCTGTCGCATAACCAAAATTTGACATAAGTATTGGTCTATTACCAAAGCTCAAGGAAATATAAACTGATTAATAATTTTTACCCGATAGAAGCTGAGAATATGTAAAACATTCGAGAATTGACATCTGTTCATAACTGGAGAAAACCTGTAAGACGAGTTACAGTGGAAGTCTTCCTGCTACTTAAGAGAATAAGCATTAGTCTAAGGTAATTACCAAGCTCCAGCCATCAGAATCCAGCCAGTCATCAGAATGACACCGGACAACCTTATCCGTAAAATCTTAGATTATCGACCGTTATTCGACTCCTGCAGAAGAGTAACGCATCTGACGAAAATATCGATTATTTCCTGACTTTCTTTAATCGACTATTTTATTGAAAAAAATAAATTTAATGAAATAATACTACAAAGTCCAATCATGTTCATTCTTCATTCATAAACAGTAGATTTTAATGATTATACAAAGTTGTCACGAACGCTCACCATAAATGAAGACAACTTTCATCAAATGATAAATTACATCACAAAGAAAAGGACGGAAACGGCACAGAGCCACAGGGCGCATAATTCGATTGAAATGTTCTGTTTGAAGTACGGTGCATTAAACGCATATTAGAGGATCGAGTGCAGACACCTCCACTACTCTTCAGCTGCTATTATTTGCATTGTAACTACAATTTGTCACCGCATTTGTGTAGGCCAAAAACCTTGACTTGCACCTTTCACCTATTCCGGCGATGGTGACCATTCATTGATCGCTTTTGTGTTAAACTTTCATGCTGTAATGCAATTGTTTCCCTTCGTTGGCCGCTCCTTGCCGAGGCACATCAGGGCCGCCAGTGCATTAGCTCGCAAGCCGACCAAACCGGAAATGAATATATTATGCCCCGATACGAAATGAAAGCAAAACAAAACATCTCTCACCGTTTTGACCTGACCGGTGCCTGTTAGCCGGCGTACATCGGGCCCACATGGGACGGCGGTCCATGCGGCTCCATATCGCACCTTTACAGGGGGTGCGTGCCTTTTCTAGAGGGTAACGTGCGTAGGTGCAATAAAATCGAGAACCGATTCTATTCCATCACCAGCACGAATATCTAACACGTTCCGAGTCCATCACCTAGCACGACCGTACCGAGGCACCTGGTTTCCGTTCGGAAAGGAACAAAATATGGACCTTCTGTCATGGATGCGTGCGTGTACCGTTCGACAGCAATTATCATATTTTCACAACAACATCCAATGGGGTTTTTCGATTCAACACACAAAAACCATAATACAGGAAGGACAAATGTTTTCGACACAAACAACGAAAAAAAACCATAACTGACTGGTTCGATATTTTTCGTTTTTTTTTTCGTAGAACATCCTCCGGAAGGATATGGCATCCTTATGTCTTTGATGTTTCATGCCCGTGTTTCTACAGAAACGGCTCCTAGGGCGCCTTATGTTCCGGGACACCTTTTTCCGGTATTGAAACCGAGAAGAAGAACGAAAAAAGGTGAAGAAAATGAACAACGTTCCTTCGACAGCTGAGCGGAGTCTTTCACTCCCTGCAACCACGGGCGTATCAGCTGACATACGCTCCTGTGGTGTTGCTGGCGATATCGACAGCTATTTAAAAATTAAAATCATCTCAACAGATGAGCAGGAAATGGGACTGTTCAGGACGCATATCCCTTATGGATGATTGAAATTAATGATTATGGTTTTTTGTTGTTGAGGGTGTATTTGGAAAACAATCGCCCGAATTGAGAAAGTCAATGATAGGAAATGTGGTTGCGTGGTGTCTAAGTGATATAGAAGTCCTGAAAAATATTTAAATAGCTTAATAGAATAAAACAAATATGAATCAGTATAAGGAAATACGTAAGATGTATCTATGTGATGTTAAAGTCATGAAAGAGTAGCAAAAAGTAGTGCAAAATAAAGAAAAAAGTTTAGGACAAAGTATGCGCCTCGTCACATATGTAGTCTGCGATGCTTTGTATGATGTCAAGGTCTAATATGTCCTTTTACAATAATGAATAAAATACGTTCAAAACGCTTGACGATTGTAGTGATATAAACAAATTTCTAAATCAAGTGAATAATAGATAAAGTTTTATATTTTCCTAGCCGCTGAAAGCTTTGAGAGAAAAATAAATAAAAAAAGTCATCATCATTAACAACTTCGCTGTCGTCAGAATGTTGTGTATCCTGTCGTGTTATAAAACCTCTCCTCATCATTCCCACTACCATACTTTTGCAAAAGGGGTTTTGGGGCTCGTTTCATTTCCCTTCCGAAGGAGAAAAAAAGGATGTGTGTAATGCCCAAAATGGACGAGACTGTCCGTGACATGTTGAAAAGCTGAAAATAGAGTGAGTAACACAAGAGGAAAAAAATCGCCCAGAATGCTTCCCCGAGCTTGTTTTTGACTTTCGTGATAAATGATGCACCGATGACTTGGTTGGAAAAATAATAGTGAGCAGGAAGGAAAAAAACGCACAACCCACAGCTACACGCATATGCAAAGCATTGTCATAATTTAGATAATCGGTCGAATTTGCTGCCCAACCGACAGTCTATCCAACCGCGGTACAACCGAACTTGAAGTTTGTTTTTTGATTTGATTTTGAAAACCGAAAAGAGTACTGCAAAAAAACCGTGTTGTAATGCAACATTGGAGAAGCTTATAAAGGATCCAAAAAGAGTGATGGAGCGATGGATTTTTCTTTTTGTTTGTTTTGTGTAACAGAGACGGGTTTCCTCTCTCTCAACTCAACCACAAATGGATGGAGGGAATGAAACGTTTTTTTTCTTTATTTTCTTCTGAATTTTTTAACAGTATTTCTCTGTCTCTATCGCACATAGATACACATTTTTCAGTAACTAGCTCTTGAGTCCTTTTAGAAAAAAAGAAAAAACCGCCCGTTATCCTTCCGGATTAGCGTCAAGACTGCTCGACATAAAATGCAGCACGCACGCGGAAAAAATACTTCAGACCAGTATCCAGCTGTTTTTTCCTTTTGCTCCTTTTAACCACTCAATTCTTTTCGAAAACCCACTCCAAGTAAGCCTTTGCTAAAGGATTATATGGTTATCCTTTGGTGTAGAAAAGTGGCATGGACTCGATGGAAAAATGTACTCCAAACTCATCCACGAACAAAATTTACGAATGAAAAGAAATGATAACAGACCGGGATGAAAGTGCGCTATGTAAATACTGCTCAGTAATGCAGTGCAGCTTAAGGGTTGGGAAAAGTTCGCTTAATCTTTCCACACATACACAAACATTCAGTGGTAACAGACACAAATATGGCTCGTCGTTCGTGTATGCATTTGCTACATTGAAGAAACTAAATAAAAATTATCATCCGCTTGTCACGTCCGAACGCATCCCAGGGCTGATAAATTTCGATAAAATGTTACAATCACAATTCGACGGTATTTTCCATTACATTGTAACTGCTTCAGGTACACATTGTTTGAGGGGAAAAATAAAAGAAAAAGGATACTAGTTTACTGTAAATATTGCACGATGACATGATACACTACGTGCCCTGCAGGGAAGTTTTTCGAACACAATGTGTTATGTTTGGGGTCTTCGTCAATACAATTCAAAACACAAGTTATTCCAGTCAAGTCTTATTTGTAAATATAAAAAAGGCTATTGAAGTCAATTCTGATTGTGTTTTTATCTTTTCTTTACTGTTCTTACTGTTCGTGATCCTGGTCACGGCACCAAATTCATAGGAAAGCTGTTGCTGGACATACTGAAGTCATTGCAGAATACTTGTAAAGCTGTAGAAGTTGTTGAATTCTAAGAAGTCATCGGGAATCCATCTCTAAAAGTGAATCTCATTATTCTCCTTCTTTTAGACATAATATCCCACTACTTCGCCTCAAACTTCAAAAATGGTCAATAGCTGTATCCGATGTCATAGAAGCTAATTGGTATAAATCTTGACTTTGAAGCCTTGGGTAATGATGAGATCTTAGAACTAAAAATGCTTTCACTAAAACCCATCTGTATATATTAGTTAAATGAGAAGATTAATGAAACCTTCTTATTCTTGAACTATTCTTATATTTTTATACTTATGAATATTCTCAGAATCTTTCTATTTCAAGTTCTCGCTCAAAATTTGTGTGTGGTCAATACATCACACTAAATTCAAATATTTTTAGCAAATTTTCATTTAAAAAAAAACTTCTAACACAAACAACTTGCAAACGTACCAGTTTCCATCACGACATTAGTACAATTTATCACTTCAACTTACATACATAAACGAAAATCGATAGCTATGTCCGGGCTGTGCTAATGGAAATTTACCAGCAATGTACCGTGCAACAACACTACACCATCATGGCCATAAACACAGTTCTCGTTCGAGTTTGGAAGATTCGTACCCGAATGAAAAAAAAAATATATATGTTTTTTATCTCCAAAACAACACCCAACATCAACATGCGCATGAAGCGAACCGCGCGGCTCACCATTCGAAGGCGTAAACAACCGAATCGCACATTATTTCGAACGATTTCTGGTACCATTTTGGCCCTACCAAAACCCATATTCGGTACCCCGTTTCATGTACGGGCCCTGCTCCAATCAAACCATCAGTCCACACAGGGGCAACTTACCGGGCAAACAAACAACTTCGAAATCGGATTTTCGGTTAGATTGGAACACGAACGGCAGAAGAAAACACCCCTGGAAAACGATTGATTTGTTTGAAATAAAAATTGTGTGAAATCGAAATTGAAGAGATGGTCGAATGGAGGGCGGAAGGGAAAGAGAATGGGGAACGGGCAATACGAAACGAAACGGGTAGTGTCGATAAGATGCCGTGCCATCGCCGTGTTGTTTACGAGTTCTATTTGCTGGTGTTGCTGCTGCTGATCGATCGTACCGTGGCCTTGCGGCCGGTTTCGGAATCGTTCGATTGGTTAAGATGGGATTTCAAGGGTTGTCAACATGACCACCAAACAACAACCCAGGAACGGGGGACGGGGATCAATACTTTCAACACCCAACAACCCAACCAGGCATGGGCAAAGTGTTGAAAATCACACCTTTGCTAGGGTTGGAGAGACGTTGGCCGGTCGATCTTGGGGATTCTTTTATCGGAATGCCTTGCGGTTGTTATTTTTCCGTGCACTTCTGTTTCCTACCTTCGGGATACTTAATCAAGTGGGGAAGTTGGCGTCGGCTGGTGGGTTTCTATTTCGTGTTTTCCTGGCTCCAAGGTTACTACTCGACACAAGGATTTCTCGGGACCATTTTCTTGAAGAGTATTTTCGGCAGGTTTCATGGCTTATATTTTTTAAGCACATTATTTAGGGTTAGATGAAAGGTTTTGAATGAAAGTGAATGAAACCCTGACACTATAGACTGGATTTTCCAAGTGATTTACAAAATATCTTCTTATTTCTTGGCAAAGAATTAAATTCTAACTCTCTTTATATCATTTTTACTTGCAGGCTCTGCGCAGGCTGATCAACAATCAAACCCTACAGCTGACTGGATCCAACAGGTAGGTCGCATCCACGGGATTTACACATGATGATACACTCGTTCGGTAATTATGGCAAATTGAAGAGATCTTCCCACGATAGACACCTACACACCCGGTGTCTGGCCAGAGCATCCAGATGGTAGGAAAATTTCCACGATAATTCATGATAATTGATAACAAATCATCATCCAACAAACACGTCTCATTAGCATGGAGCGAAACAGACTCGGCAGCTGATACAAACATCGCGTGGTGTAGAAATTCAAATTTTTTCTTCTTCGAATAATCCCGTGAAAAACCCGTGCTCATGTGTGAAAAAGTCACGTTCTGATGAATAATCAAATCAGATATTTTTTTCTCTTCAAACCATTGCAAATCGAACTGAATGATGCAACCGCAGGTGTGATGCTTTTCTTTACAGAACATTAAACAGATGACTGAAAGAAGTGTCATTTTTAACGCATAGATTGTTTCCCCTTTTGGCAAAGAAATTCCGTGACGATAAGCGTTATTTCTTTATTAACATGAAAGTGAAATATATAGAGCGTGCTGTATTTTTAGAACAAAATGACACATTAGCACATGAGTGACAGCCGGTAACCGGTGGCCGCACGTCTTTCTGGTAGTTTTGCAAATAAAAGTACACCCGTTGACTGACAGCGAGACACATTGGCAACGCAAGAACCACCGTTTTGTGTCAATCTGTTTTGCCAGAGAAATTATCACCTTCTTCTGGGAAGTTCAGCCTGAAAGTCCTCATTTTCAAAAGGAGAAAAAAACCCACAACTTGTGAGATGAATTTTTCCTTTTAAACTCATTCAAATATCGAACGTTTTCTTCATCAAACGATTCGAAGCATATACGCAAATGCCACCCATAAAACTCACTGCTTACAGTGAAAGAAACGTACGAAAAACACTAGGATTTTTTTTGTTTGTATGCGAAATTGTCTTCGCTAATTAACATTGGCAAGATGTCAACGCAACTGTGCGCTTCGGTGACCATTTCGAAATGGGACAGATGCCTTCCGAAAAAGATCCGGTACCAGCTGATCGCGATTAGGTTTAGAGATGCGATAAACAATTTTTTCTACTGACTGTTTTAGACGTGGGAGGTAGAAAAGGAAATAAAAATACAAAATAGCCATTAGTGATATATCTACAACGAGGAATTAATGTTGCTTCTTATCTGTGGGACCATTAATAAGATAATAAAATGTTAACGGCCCACATGTTCAAAAAACTAGCATTTTTTGTTTTTGTTTTTAGCAATTTGGCTCAACCATTTTGAAACCTCTAATTAGAGGATCAAGAAGATATGAAGGATGATTTAATCTCTAAATTAGATTAAATGTTACCAAGATCATAAGAATTGCGACGTTTTTTTCTTGTGCTGACAGTAAAGAAATGGTTCAATTTTACTAGATTAAGTGAACTTTCAAAGAAGTTTTGTGTAATATTAAAAAAAAAGAAAGTTATTGAAGACTTTTAATAGAATAAAATTATAATTCATTTTGCTGTATCTTATGAGCATATAGAAATTGAATCATTTATGAAGAATTTGTAATTTTTGGGTGAAAACCTAACGCACAGACATTCAATTACGTTCAATTACGTAAATTTCTTCAATTTAGAAAAAAAACAAAAAAAAGCATTTGCAACTCAGTTAAGAGTTTTAATTTCGAACGTCATCCACCATTAGTTAAAGTGTTTCTATTTTATGCAATCGTCTCACTTCTGTCCACAGTGGAAATGTTCCATTTTTCCCATTTCTACGTCACCCACCCCAGGGGGCGGGAAAACGTTCATTTTTTGACACTAATGAAACATGTGAGCCGAATTTTTACCACAAAACCTTACAACCGACCTGCAATTCCCCTGGCCGCAACCATTGCGATAAACGGGAAATTGCAACCACGAGTTACGCAAGTATGCCACACATCAAACGATGAAAGACACTTTGCCCGGTGACACGTCCAGGATGAACCCCACCGTGCGGATACGGAAAAGGCAGGAGGCATGTAGAGAACAGATGTATTAAAAAAGAAAAACAGGAAGAACACCCACATATGCAACAAACGTTCTAAGTGTAAAAATGAAAGCAACGACACACGAAAAAAAAAATAGCAGCTACACTTAGAACGTGCCGCAAGTGGAAGTAACACGACGAAAAAAAAAAAATAACAGCGGAAAAAATAACACCGCCAGACGGAAAGCCGCCAAGCGAGTGATCTCATTAGTGCAGAAAATCTAATTATTTACCAAGGCGTATGGTGTGTTGTGTATAGGGGCGGGGGTTGAATGTCTTCAAAGGGAACACACAGAACAGAGCCGAAACACTTCCCGATTTTGTTGTGTTAAAATTGTTATTTTCGCCATTTACTGCTCGTTAATGTGGCCGTTTTTTCTTTCTTCGTTCTCGTACCTCTGCTCGGAAGTTTCTAGTCAATCGATTTTATTTTTGGGGTGAGGAGCATTAGGAAAAAAATAACGACAGTGGTTTTGTGGGAGGAAAAACTAACACATTTTCTATTATATAATTTGCAACACCTTTTGCTTAAAGACATCATAAACATTTATTCCTTAAAAGAGGTTTTGTTGAAGATGTTTGATAAAAGCGTCTGCTAGTGTGGGGCTGTTGTACTAAATTGGATTCGATTACTGGTGACGTTTGAAACTTTGTAATTCAACACCATTTCGCGACGGGTTGATGACGCACTTGCAAGATGGCGTCAGTTGTAGTAGCTTCCCCCAAAAACTCCTATGGTGAAAATTTCGAACAATCGATATGTGAAGGTTCTAGAAGCTGAAATCCTAAAGAAAAACAGTTCTACATATTTGTGCAGTCATAACAACAGATTTCTTCAAGCAGTTTCAATGATTTTTTTTTATTGCTACTTTGCAACCTTCTTCTGTTGATGTGGGCAAATTTATTGTGTAGTTTGTTTCAATATATAAAAAAATAAACTTCCCGAGGTTCCAAACAATCCCGATCGATTGGATATGCATGTTTGGTGGGAATTGCAACCACCCAAAACAAAAAAAAAACAACGAACTAAATAAATAAATCAAAATTTGCAAGCAATCAAACAGCGTTTCCAACAGGCTGTTTCCTGTCCGTTACCAGGCTCCCCAAGAAATTGTGACTGTATGTGATTTTTTTGTTGTAATTGCTGTATTGGGGTGTAAGAATTCTTGGAAAGAGAAGCAACCCGAAACGTACCGTCGTCGGGGTTAGAAGAGTTGGCATAAAAATTTTCGCTTTCGCCAGCTTCTCTTCAGTTACTAACACAAACAGTTCCGAATCGATCCCTTTTTCGATTCAGAACCGAGAAAGTGTGGACTCGTTGCGCGCGTGTATGTCTGTTTTTTTTTTTTTGCAAAACGGGTTAGAAGTCGATACGTGTGTACAGTAGAAGCGGCCAAATGCGCTGATGCAATAGGGCAGAATTATTGCACACCCATTCGTGCGTCCACCATCACCATCAGCTGTTTCCAACTGGATGTGCCAAAAAGGGGGGGGTTGGTTGCCAACGCGTCATATAAATATATTTTTCCTGCACAGATTTTCTTGACACTTCAGACGCTCAGACAGCTGTGGTTGGTTCAGATTCTCAGCAAGATGGCACGAGATATCAGTGTGCCAATTTTACTACGAAACCTGGCCCTTTTGCTGAAGGCCACACAAAAAAAACTGGATGACCTTCAATGCTTACGGACTCGGGTGCTATAAACACATCCCTCTTGTGCAGTGGTGCGCTTCTTGCCGGTTTCTTAGCAACGAGACGAACGCGATCATTTGCACGTAGCCACTACTAAAATCTACTGTGCATGTGTGTGGGTCTATGCGATAAACAACCATTCACACCAGATCAGTAGGGTGCGCTGAACAACAAGCGTCCCGGTATCGCCACCTTCAGGGTCAGCAAGCTTCCAAACGCCGACTACGTCACCTGGCATCAGTTGCAGTTAAGGGTGTTTTTTTAATGTGACAAAACGCGCCCACTGCCTTCCCTGCATACCCCCGTTCCCTTTATACCTAGTCCACCTTGACCGTGAATCTTTTGTCTCACGCACGCTCAGGGTCTTGTCCTCCAGATGGGTGACTTCAGTAGGCCACATCCGCGTTTACAAAGCCCTCCAGGGTTTTGTGTCTCTGTGTGTTGGTTTGTGGTTTTAAGGCTAGAGAGCATGGTGACACGTAAATACTCAATGGTGGATGGGACTAATCAAGTCGGTTAACATGCCCGATAAGATACTTGAGATAGACGAGATACTTGTTGCTTGAAGGAAGTCTCATTAAAAGAATTTAAAATGAATCCAATTAGGTAATTGAAAGATTAAAAAAAGTTCTCTATTAGCTCATTTTTTTGGAGTTTAATCTACAATAAAGAAGAATTCAAAACAAATGTCCATTTAATAGTCCAAACTTTAGAGAATAATGAATGCCCGATAAGATACTTGAGATAGACGAGATACTTGACACTTGAAGGAAGACTCTGTTATAAGAATTTTAAATCAATCAAATTAGGTAATTAAAAGATAAAAAGCACTTCTCTATGAGCTCAATTTCTTGAAGTTTAATCTACAATAACGAAGAGTTTAAAACAAATGTCCATTTAATAGTTTAAACTTCAAAGAATAATTAATTGATAGAATATTTATTTACTACTCTTATGCTATGGACTAAGATGTACTTATTGTGAGGAAAATTTAAGTATTCCTCCTCCACAACGACTCTTCCCAGCCACTTCACCGGATATCCTCAGGTTTAATAGACACCGCACGCATGTGCAATATCCACCTCATGGTCACCCTGTTCACTGCAGCTCACGGGCCACTGAGCAACACGGGGCCCGCTTAGTCATCGTGTTTCTCCAATGTTAAAACTGTTTGTTCGGCAAAGTGGATCCATTTTTGTTGCTGGCTATTGATTTTATTGTTTCTTTGCTCGTGTGGCTTTTATATACATTTTTTTGTGTCTTCTCCAACGAAGTGTGCATTTATCGTCGTGGGAGAAGATAGAGGAAGGTTTGTGGAAAACAAAAGCAGGACAAGCAGCAACAAATTGAAAGAAGACGGAAAAAACCGGAAAGCTTCGAAACCTCGTGCCACGGATTTTCGATGCGCCTCGGTAACGCCGGTCGAATTCGCCGGTGACTACGATTGACAGTTAGGAACCGTTTGTTCGTTGCCATGCGGATCGGAACGTGATCGGTCATCATGCCACCTTCACGGTCACCTGATCGGACCTGATGGTGACTAAGACACCGACATCAGCACCCCTTGCCATACTGACCCGCCGACCATTCTCATTCGTAAAAGGGGTTTTTGGTAGATTATTTTTGGAGTCACTGCAATGTTCAGCACTCCTTGCACAGCCACAACCGTACCGGGATAGACGGAAACCCTAAAGGTGTTGTTGGCTTGAAAGGCTCGGTTGCGAAACAAACCATCGCGTGTCCTCCTCACCGATCGGTATCGATCGCCCCGTTCCGGCGGGTGGCAGGTCGTGTTCCTATAGTCTTCAAGCCACGCGCCTCCGCCTTTGAAGTACTTAACACCTTGCACTTTTTTTTCTTCCCTGCTGCCTGTTTATTTCCTTTCCGATGGGTTATGCTATTAGTATGGTTTTTTTTTCGTTCTCACCCGTCACATTGCGCTAGAACCCTTCTTTGAGGTCTGATTTTAGCACTCGTCTACTTGCTTGGGTTGCTCTTTTTTTGTGTCACCCTTCTGTGCTCAATCAGGTGATCGAAGGGTGGCGTCGCCGATGGTTCGAGCCATTTCCTGGAATTGGAAATGTGCAGATCGAACCGTAGTTTTGTTTGTTGGCGTTTTTTTCGAACATTTTGTTTGCCACGCTCCCGTGTAGACTTTGATAAAGTTTGGAAAAATGTTCGATTTCCATTTAGCAAATGAAAATATTTATTTAAAAAAAGTGAAAAAAAGTTGGAAATTTTAGCTCTATATGTGACTATAAAAATTGAGGAAGGCAAAAGAAATGAAAACCTCAAACTTTTAAAGCGATAACATAATTGTTGAGATAATTACAAACTTTTACTTAACTACAATAAGTTCTAAAGATGATTGAAAAATTTATTTAAAATAAAAATACTACTATGATTTGAGTATAATTTATCTCTATCTCTTCATGTCTTCTATAGTTATTACATTCCTTGGTTTCCATATTAGTTGTGCAACAGATTCCCATCAAATGTTCCTTACGGTGTTGACGTGACGCACCTTTTTTCACCATTTTCTCAACTAATTTCGCTTACATCCAAATACTATCAAAACGGAAAGTAGTGGAAAAGCCACCGCTGTTTACTTTCGCTGCTGGTTTTTACTTTGCGCCAGGCATAATGCACCAATCCTCATCCACGTCGTCGCACGAAATTGGACATCTAAAACAATCCCAGCAGAAAGCACAATCGAACAACATGACGGTACGTAGTGCACCGTAGGGTTGACTGGAGAGATGAATGTCGCAGACAATTTGTCTCCCGGTCGAAACGCGGAATACACGTTTGCCGGCAGTAAAAGCGCAACGCATTAAACCCTCCTCGTTTTGGGGAATGTTTGTTACCCTTTTTTCCCCTGTTTTCGGTGTCGAGTATCATCCGTGCCACACACAACCGAAAGCAGAAAAGCGAGAGTTTTCGTGTTTTGTCAGAGCAATTTGCTTTTCGCGGGCTTATCTTATCGTGTGGATGTCGTGGCCATGGTTGACATGAGAATCATTTCAACTCTCGCACCACCGGTTTGTTCAACTGGTGGAGGAGATTACACCTACCCCTCCCCTTTCGCTCTCGATCCACCAATCGAGAGTTGTTTTTATTTTTATTTGGTTTTGGTGGAAGTTAACATTAGACATTGGTAGGGTAAGGGCTAAAGTAAAAACATAAAACAAGAGTAACAATCCATCCGTCATACAAATGCACAACCTAGCTCCACCGCCTGCCTGTTTGGACTTCCTAGTACGAAGGGTAAGAGAAGGGGGTGGGTACTACGATCGGCACCGCAGACATGGAGTCGCGCGTACAGAGAACAAACCTAGCCATTCTGTCGGGCCCATTCCGCTGATAAGGATGGCCGGCCTGGCAGCAAAACTCGACAAACATCAACAACATGGCCGTGCAGTGCTCCGCGTGTGTGTGTGTGCGGGGCTTGGCCGTGCGATAAGTGCGAGCACGCGAAAGTAAATAAACAAATAAATTGTATAGCCGCCCAACTACTCCTTTCTGCCTACCGTTCACGCTTCACATTACTCTGTTGCGATCGGTTTCAGTTACTTACAGCCAGTCTGATTGAGGATGAGGCTAACATTACATCATGACTTTTGCAGAACCGTCCTCCGGGTTCCTAACTTCGAAAAGATCTGTTTTTTTTTTTTTTGCAAAATGCATCAGCTACCCCTTTTGCGTTGGTACAGATCATTGCTAATGCATCCAGTCACGTTCACAGCTTCTAAGCGAGTTTCAGTGTTTCTTATCGTGAAACAGATGGGCGGTAGTAGAACTAGTAGCTACAGTACAGTGCCCGAAGGGGTACTGGCACTGTACTTATCGCGTGCGCTCGTTTCACTATCATCTTGGCGAGCAAACATAACAGCCTTCGCTTTGTATTCCGGTCAGTACCATATGGGTCACCACACTTCCTGGGAGTAGATGTTAATTGCATACTTTAGATTTTGTCTTAATTGGATGCTGTCGTTGAGATTGTTGATGTAAGTTTTTGGTAGAAGATTGGATCCCAAGAAGCAATTTAAAATCTTCAAAGACTAGTACACTCTGCCGAAGAAACTTTAAAAGACGTTAGATCAAGTTGTATAAGGATACCAAATCTTCAATTGATAAATCATAATTTAAGCTATTAGAATATTTTCTTTTATAGAATAACTTCAAAATTGTTGTAGGAACTCTCAAGTAGGCCATCTTAAAATTTGGAGTAAAATGTCCACTTCAATTTAAGGTCTTCGCAATAATCGAGACTCTACTCAAAATTGATATCCGTGCTCTTCCACTCGAAAGGTTAGTCTAACAATTGTCTTGATGTAATTTAGAAGAAGACTGGATGTGCTTTATCTAAAACGAGCTCTTTAAATAAAACACTAAGCTCCAAGAAATTTAACTAACTCATACTGACCAGAACTTTCCTGGTTCTTGGGTCTTTGAAATGCGCCTAGAGGAGGACGTGGTAGATGGAATCCGAGATGGAGTAATGGAATGGACCTACCTGTTTTGCCAGGATAAGTTCTTGCGTGATTTATTCCTCAAATTAGTGGAGGTTTTTGGTAGTCTTTACCCTTCAAAACTACTCCAACAAAAAAATAAATTGAAATAACATTGCAAAATTGCACGAAGTAAAAAGCTTGGATCGTCTAGACTTTCAAGTATAGCTGTAAATATTTACCTAGCGATAAATATGCTATCGACCAATAAAACTAAGGGCTCGTTCAAGCATCCTACAGCTGCCCATTCCGCCTGGAGTAGGACAACAATGAAAAAACGTACACAATGCAAACCCCTGTTTTTACCCACAAAGGTGTTATACCGTGCTAGCTACAACCCGGTCACACCTCTTCCACTGGGTAAGTTTATCTTAAACTGCATAATAGTTAGTGGTAAACACAGTTGATAAGCGCAAAAAGCTGACCATGTTGTTGTGGTGTTATGTTTATTCAAATCAAAATTAAATATCAACTCGCGACGGACGAGGTAGCATGCAAACTGGCCAATTGCACGTACAGACCCTAAAGAGCCCCATTATAACCCCGTTAAGTAATCGGGGGTAAAGGGGTACGTTCACGCAAGCGAGGTATTTTTTATCTAGCAAACAAAATCATGCGCATATACACATGCGCTTCGCGAGTTGCAGCTAAGCGAACTGGTCAGTAAAGACTGCTCCTTATCAGAGGTTCCAGGGTTCTGGAGACTTTCAGTCGCGGCCACTCACCAAACAATGGGATCCTTTTTTTTGCTTTCTTACCGATCGTTTATACCCGTCGCTCGGGTGCTTTCGAGTGCACAAACGTTAACTGTTGGATAACTTTACGCTGCAGTTTACTGGGTAGACGAGAAAAAAAACCAGGCCTTTCCGCGGGTTTACTTACGTACCTCGCAACAACTGTGTCCCAGCTGGCAAACAACGTTTCATCGAGTAGTTAGCAACACGACAGCTGTTACCATTGTAGTTTTTAGTTTCTGTTTTTTACGGACAGGCGGAACAGGCGCTATCGGAAAAAACGAATATAAACACACTTTAGCGAGTTTAATGAGATCTTGACAGTTCCACCCAGACAGATTGTTCTCACTGCGCATTAAAAAAACGATATCAAACGATCAAACACTTCCTCCCGAGTGGTACTTTAATGTGCAGCCTCCTTCCATATTGACACAAGATAAGCTAAATGATGAATAAGCTTGATTAAAGTGCCATTGGTTATGCAACAGAGAATTAAGCTTTATGAGTACGGGTGAATAAGCTTTTTTTATTTCGTGTCAACAGACATCGTAATTCGGCTTACGGAACAATGTCTTATAGGAGGATGTGATTATGCAAGGCATACATATTAGTTAAATGTTTATCATTTCCTCTTCTTGTTGAGAACAGGAAGGTAGATAATTTTTCTGTAATTGTGAGAATCTGTTAACGAGTAGCTACCCAAGAGAATTATGATAGAGAGTAATTTATTTTTTTGCTCTAAGTTTTATAATCTTGCTTAAAGACCTATTTCACCCATTGCTTTAGATATCAATCAGCATTGATGTATGTTTTTAAATTGCTTTTTTATATCTTTTATAGCAAGCGATCTTTCAAGTGGTATCTACAGAAGACACTTTCGTTTAGTATTCGTTTGACGTTTGCTATCTGTCAAATACACTAGCGCCATCTGTTACCAAAAGTTGGTAATTGTCATATGATTTGCGTCGTACATTGCGACAACTTTCAATGGATTCTTAAATTAGTATTTCATAATGATTTTTAAAGTGATGTTCATACCAATTTGACCTCTTCTCACCAAACATATCTGAGACTGCGTGAAATTAAATATTTTCTCTCTCTCCATTTTATCTCCTTTGGAATCACCCATCGGTCATAAATGTAGCAACCGATTACATCACCATCATCATCAGCATTATTATCATCGAGTGGGCTCAATCTAGCGAAAACTAAACCTTCATCCATCTCGCACACACTCATCGATTGCCCACCGCAACTGTTCGGACATTTGCTTCGGGGATATTTGGGGCCAATTGTTGCAATTTTACATTTCAACAGCATGTCTCTTTTGGCCCGTGTGCCATGTTTGCCATGTTTGATATGTCAGTACGTAGCTATTTCGTATGCTTGTGTGTACAGCACAGTTGTGTGTGCCCAATTTTCCGATCTGTTTTTCCCGCCCGTCCGCTAACACCCACCTTGGCGCCTGTACCTTCTGCTGACGAGGTCCAATGTAACCGCTTCGCTCGCAGTTCATTGGCTATGAAATATTCAAACCATTTGTCGATGAACCGTACATATCGCCCGGAATGCAGGCTCTTTCTGCCCAACCGGGCTTAACGCTGTAGGGAGACACTTACCCACTCAAACCTCACCGGCAGACACATCACTAGACGCTCCATTACACCGTATCCGCTTTGCCGAAGATGAGATGTGCGGTGGATATCGCAGGCGGTAAAGTAGTAGCGAAGCGGTTGGAAGAAGGTTTACTTCGAAAGTCATCGTCATGATATGCTGCTGTCAGCAGCAGCAGCAGCAGTAGTAGGCGAACGCATCACACAAAATCGTCCTTTGGCGCCAATACTCCTTTCCCTGGTTTCCTTTTGCCGGAGGGTGTATCGTTTATCAACCAGCATGGGCCCGGGATATATGGAACCAGGAATGGAAGATAATCATCCAACTAATGAAAACCCACCAATGGGGGGCATCTTTGGGTTCCGGGTGGTCCAAAAGGGCGTCTAAAGGGCTTCTGTCCTACAGCAAGGTTTGCAACTTCCTCTCGGTTGACTATGTGGTAAAGGTGGAGTCGCAGGAGTAGCAGCAGCCAACTGATGTGTCCAATGCGCATCGCTCCACACAGTGTTGTGCAGGAATGTTACAGATTGTATTTCGAAATTGTTAAATTTCATTCAATAAATTCTTAAAATAGGAATTGCTTATAACAAACTAATGATAAAATTATTAAAGAATATCCAAATAAAATTATAAGTGACAAGTACTCTCCGTAGACAACTATAGATCTGTAGAACTCATCAGTGTACTCTTAAAAGAGAGGATTTTTATTGTTTCGAAAAATACAGTTTTTAAGTAAAGGCTCGTCCTCAGTAAAGTCAATTGTGGTGACCATCACTGTTGCCACCCGTAGCGTGGACAACTCGGATGCAGTGAGTCCAGGATAAACAGTTTACAGGGCACACTGTGAACTGTCGGGCAAAAATTTGATGGGTGACTGAACAAATCGTTAATTATTCAGCTGGAAATTGAAGTTCCATCAGCATCTCACCGACTTGTTCCCGAGGACCGTCCCAATCCGTCTGGATGTATGTAGCAGTACGTACCCGTCCAATGTCTGATTGGAGTCCTTTTTTCACTCTCTCTCGTTCTCACTCGCCGGTACACATTGGCGACATTATCGGGGACAATATGATGGCTGACATCGACCCTGCTAGTAACGTAGCCAGTTGGCGGGAATAACAAGCGACGCAGAAATATTGAGGCTTAATCCAATCAACGTAAATTGAGCATAGCTTGTGACTCGACCAAGCACATCCCGCATACGGTATCGGTTTGGTGTGTTTGAAATGGTGACCGACGAGAACTGCAAATGCACACGGCGAGCGCGAGACCAATGGGGTTGATCGAACGTTTTGATTATCCTGTCACCGGATGAGAGCGGTGGTGGTGGTCGGAACATCGTTCGTGCGCGTTTGATGATCACGATGACAGATATTTCGGGCATGTTTCATTTAGAAATTTTCCAATAATTAAATGACCAAAAGCGAAATCCGGTCGGCGAGTCTCGTGATATGCGCTGATGACCAACCGCCAATTTCGCATAGACATGCACTATGAGTCATAGCCGTTGTAGTATTGGAAGAATTGGTACATTGGAGATTCAGAACTTTAGGTATTATTACTATAGGTATATGTTGGATAAATTATTATTTTTTTTTCTTTTTCATGTCCTATCTAAAGTGTTTTTAATTCAGTATAATAATATTGAACAATTCACTTCCAATGTTGAATAGTCTTAGGCTCTTCAAAGTTCTTATATTCGTTACCTGTGCGACCCAATTTCCGTTCTCTCTCTCTCTTTCTCTGGATAACGTTCACAGTCTAATTTCAATTATTTGTCCACGATCTAACGCTTTGAACAGAGCCACGTACCTCGTCGACGAGTCCTTGCATTGCAGACTTAGGACGACAAACTAGGTTAACGATATGATTCGAACAGCAACGGGACACCAAACGCCGTTGCGTGCCTTTTAAAGTACGCTAGTGCGTGCACCATCGACTCTTTTGGAACGGGGGTGTTTTGTTTTATTATTTATCTGCAAAATGCAGGCGTACGACACAATCGACAACCATCGCGAAAACTGTCTCCCTCTGCAGTGCGTGACTGCGTACCCTAGATTGCTTGTATCACACGCTCAGTGACTTGAGAAGTTCGCCGATTTGATTGATTGGGTTTTTTTCTGCTGGGGATGCATTTGTTGAGTATAAAAATAGTGGATTAGTGGATCAATGCGTTTGGAAGCACCGTACAAAACAAGCAGCTTGAAAACGATTACGGACAGGGAAGATTTAAGAGTTCCTAATGCAAGGTAATATTTCATTGTGGCACTATCAGACAATATCCACAGAGCTCAACCTTTTCACTCTAATCTTTCGGGGTGATTACATCTGCTTAGAACTCATTACAAATAGTATTTCATTTTTACTGCCCACCTAATGGGAATGGCAAAAAAAAATCCCACCTAAAGAGGAAAAATCTCCAAAGGGAAAACAGTCATTTTGCTCCCATAGCTCTGGGATGAATATGCTTCCACCTTGCTACGTTGCGGATCTTCATCTTGATTGCCGGTTTTTGGGGTTGTAGTTTTCCACAGTTTTCTGTGGTTCGGTACACACGATGCTTTCCACCATAGGGCCACAAAAGGGGAACTCGGGTGATCATTTTTCTAATTTTCTCGCTTCTCCAGTAGAACTTCCCAAAAGTCCAATCTCGATTCTCCACTTTCAATGCTCCCGGTTAGCAGTGGTTTGTTATCTCGATGTCCTGATCGTTTTGCTTCTTCCACACCGTCCTAGCATTCGAAAGCGATTCGAAAGCCCCCATGGTGAAGGCCGGATGGTGAATGATTGCATCTTTATCCCTCCCTCTATTTCCAACCGGGAAGCAGATTGCTGAACGTCCTTTATGTGTTTCTTTCTGGGGCTCGTTTACGAACTCCCCCCTCTCCGGAATTCAGCACTCCCTTTCCTCAATTCCTGCTAGATGAGACGGTTTTGGGATGCTCTAGCCTAAATTCATCAAAACGTTATATCACGAAACGTTTGTGAGGGTGGCCTTTTATCTCTCGGTCCCCGTTCCCCTGAGCGTAAGAGCACGGCGAATAGCCTTTCGCTCCACAACTTCACTATCGCCCGTTTTAGGCTTCTTGGTTATCGTACCGGGGAGTCACTCCGGACGAACTTGGTGGTTAAGAGTTTCGAATCCGGAACTACAACCTGCTTTCATCTGCTCTATCCACTCTCCCGGCACCGGTACAAATCCATCAAAAAGCATTACCGCCCCGTCGGTAGTCCTAGTCGGTGTTCTGGGTGGATGCTCTATAACGTGCCCAGTTCACCCAGTAACTATCCCACTTTGGAACGGAACAGCAAAAGCATCATCTCCATCAACAACATCGGCAGCAGCAGCAGCAGGCAGGCAGGGAGTCAGAGATATTGTTCCACTCTGCTATGAGTTATCTTAACTAGTTTGCCTTCCCTTCTTGCCTTTATGTGTGCATGTTTGGAGGGATGTTCCGTTTTCATTTACTGCAACAATTTTTCAGTAGCTCATGCAAAGTAACCCATCTAACAGGGATTAAGGATATAAAAGGGAACGGGATAAAGTGAGCTTTTGGTGCACTTTTTTCCTTCGCCCAAACGTTGAATGTACGATTATGGTTTTTTTTGCACTCCTGAAACCCAGTGGAAGTAGTTTTGAAGGAAGTACCGCTTCCTGCTAAAAGGAAGTTTCTTTATAAATTATGCTAGTTATGGAGTTTTTTCTTTTGTAACAAAAAAATACGTAGGTAGAATGATGTGCACTGCACATTGCTTGCTTCTTTTGATGGTTTTTGAAGGAAGAATTTCATTTCATTGAGATGGAAGATTCCATGACACTATGGATGATTTAAATGAAAAAGTGACGTGAAAAAACTGTAGGTAGTTTTGTGAACTTTGAATGTGTTCTGAAAGAGAACGTTTTGAACGAATAAATTGCATCAGAGGGTGGAGCACTTTTTGCAGATTTTAAGTAATCTTGATATAACATTTTTTTTTATTTTTGCTATGATAACAGCATGTGGAAATACCCAATTTTAATAGGTTAAAACATAAACCAATTAAGGAAAATAAAACATACATCTTTAGCTAATGGAAAAAAACCATTCAACAATGGAATGTTTTTATTTATTTAATTATCTTCATCAGTCACCAGCTCCCTAACAACGCACGTCAAACATGATATTCAAAGCTTTGAAAAGAAATAATAGATGGTATAGTTGTTTCACACACGCCTCCTTCATTTCTTGCAATCAAATTACACTAATTGGTCGATGGAAAATTTCCATCAGCCCACCTGATTTTCACATAATCAATATCATCTTACAATGGCACTTTTATTTGCCAGAAGAAAAAAAAATCGATCACCTTATAACAAAGGCATTTTCGCACTCCTTTGGACCCCGCGGAGGAGGAGGTTTCTTTGCAGAACCTTCCAACAGAACATATGGGTGTGTATATATTCGCGCTTCCTGAAACCCTTCTCCATCCCGTCGGCACGTTTACATGTTGTTCAATTGTACAATTCGATTTTTCCCTACCGATTCTCCCCCCTTCGTTCCGTTTTTCCCTTGTTTCGCCAGTACGTGCTGTTTTTCTGCATTCCTGTGGTACTTTTCCATTCGACAGCTGTTTCGGACGAGACTGTGAGACGCCCGCAAAATGCGCGTGTCCACGTGGCGAGCAGCTGATGTGCAAACCGAGCGCGATGAGATCATCATTCATATGGGTCGCCGTTCACTTTGAGCCATTTGCCGATAATTGATCTGCCGGGTCTAAGTACGGGCAGTATGGGGAAGCGCATTGTGGAACGTCGGTGGAACCGAGCAGCAATAGATCGAAATCTAGCGGTGGTGATGTTATGTGTGTTAGAATGTGTAGCGTAAAACAGATGAGGAGCAGCGGGATGGTATGGAGGAAGCAGGAAGCGGGGTCAATTATTTTTAATGACACTCCAAAACGATCCATAAGGTAGTTGGGGCGTATGGAGTTCTAGATTATGGATGAAATCGAAACACTCTAGCGCACGGTCATGATGATCAGACCGTATAGGAAAGGTTTACGACCGATCGTTTGTTGCCGGGTTCTGGTCGAACGATCTATTTTATTGGTTTGAATTGCGTCAAAAGGTCGTAAAAAAATAATTGCCGAATTATTAAAACCGAAAACGTAACATCTTGCGCAAGGTTTTCATCTTTTTGTCTCGAAAAGGTAGTTGAAGATTTTATTTTTATTGAAGAAACAGATTGTCAACAGAACTATTTTGGATATCTTGAAAAATTTCTGAATATTCTAATAATTAACTTAAAAATTTCTTATGTTTGTCTCTTCTTCTGTTTTAAATGCCTCTTTTTTAAAGCTTCCTCTATGGGTACTTTTGATTAAAAATTTAAGCAAAATCTTCCACTCTTAATTATCGCCCGTATCCTAAAAAGCTATTAAAAATTAACGATTCCATCTTACACCTTTACCCATTTCCTTTTTTTTTGTTGCGGGAACAGCTGGATGATGGATGGGTAACGCGTTTAGCACGCGTTTTAGAGTGATCTAATTTTCGCAAATTTCTCCCTTCACTAGGTCACCTTCGCACCTCGCATTCGTCACGTGCCGAGGCCCGGAGCTACCAGCTACGGTTAATTCTTTCTAATGTGCCCTGACTGTGAACTCCCCAAGTCAGTTGTTTCGCGAACAGCTGTTTCGCTTGCCTCTTTCCGTTACGATTTGTACAGTGATGATGTTTATTTTTTTTTCTTCTTCCACCCCCACTGTTGCACCCTGGGCTGCCTTTTGTTACCTATTCACCAACCCCATAATTAGCAAGCCACCCATCTCGCCCCACGTTTTCTGATCGTTGCTAGTGGGGTCACCCTCAGTCACACCTTTTTTCTTTTTTTTTTGGAGTATGAAACGGGCTGAGGTGAATAAAGATGGAGGTTAATGGAGCTTTGCAGCACACCCACCAGACCATCCCTTCCCACGCTCGTCTTCTTTAGTTGGCAGCATTGGCACAAGGGGTTGTTGCTGTCGCTTTGCGTCAATATTCAACTCCGTTTCATAACGTGCATCAACCGGTGACGGCGACGGCGACTGGCTGTCTAGTTTCTACAGTGCGTTATTTTTTTTTTTGCTGCTTCTATCAGCACCCCTAAAAGCACCCATCCACCCCCCAATCGCCCACCATCGAATGGAAGAAGCCGGCTAAAGTCACATTGCACCCATGTACTTCACGGATCGGTTTCGCGTAAACACGCACGTGCGATTGTGTTTGAAAAGCAACATTATAGAGAGAGAGAGGGATACAATGTGCTTCAAAAAGAATGAAAGAGAAGAACAAAAAGAGTTAGCTCCAAACCCACTACTACCGATACTATTACCTATTTACCACTACTAATACATCAAGCTTCGCGGGTGCGCAAACCATAATGTACTTTGCGCATCGTGCGCACAAACAAGGGTTGAGCAAGAGGGTGATCTTGTTTGGGGGTGCGATCGTCAACGTCTCAGTGTGTGTGTGTGTCTGTGTATAAAATTGACTTATATACTGCCCTTCTTTGTGCGGGGTTGATTTATGGTTAGAACGTGCGGTGAGGGATGGCAACCGGAAGGTAGGACGAGCAGAGGCAGAGTGCCATTGAAATGACATACAGCCAAGATAGAGGCCCAGCTCTCGTCGTTCGATAAATAAAAGTTTTATACCGTTTTGAACGATGTGTCATTTGGGATTGATGCGATACGGTAGCGGCGGGAACGATGTGACCAGGAAGGATGGTGGAAGGGAGGGAGTGCGAAAAGTGCTAAACATTATACAACACACACCAAACCGAGCGCTGTTTACAGGTTTCACAGTCCAGGTGCAGCAAAATTAAACGCAAATAAAGAATGTTCTCGATTGGCAATGGCATCGTGCTCGGTCTTAGAAAATTAACACAATTAAAAGGATGTTTTTAGATGATTTTTTTTATTTTAATTGTTTTATATTTTACAAAAGCACACTTTTTAAGATGTAGTAACCTTGAAGGCAATTAAAAAATTTAATAGGGATAAAAATTATATACCAGTATGGATTTTTTTCATCCAATATTTTGTAAGCCAACAAAAAGAATGGAATTGGGATTTTTTTAACAGAAGAACACTATGTAATTTAATTAATTGGAAAAATTCATTTGAAAGTAAACGTACTCAAGTGGTCGTAAAAAAAGTGCAAATTCTAATAACGTATCAAGCCCTTCTTAAAAAATCCAAACAAAATTTAAAAGAAGATTCCAAAGTCTGGTGTATGCCTGAATTAATATTTAAAATTTCTCAAAAATAACTTAATGGAGGATAATCAAACATTTTCAAATAAAATTTAAGTTTTACGTTACTGTTTGAAGCTGACAAAATGATTTTAATCTTTTAAGAAAATACATCAAAATCAGTTTCTACATAAAACAAGCGAGTATCGCTTTCACTTGCTTATTTATCCACCTTTTTTACCCCATTTTGAATGGCAGGGAGGGGTGGTGGAATTGTTTATTTTAATTTACGAAAATTACAGTCCTATTTATCTGCTCGAAATGGCAAACACACACACACACAAACACACACAAACACGAACCATTTGTTTCTAAATGATAAATGCACCCGCATACGATTCCACCCTGCAGTTGGTAAATTGTTAACAAGGGAAGCAAAGCGTTGGATGGATTGCAATTGCAGTTAGGTAGGCTGCTATTATGATTATTTTTTCAAGGTTCGGTCCAACTGCACTGTGTGACAATCGTACACACTATTAGTACTGCTGCTGCTTCGCATACACACCGATGCCTACCCCGTCCCGGAGTCGGCAACACGGTACCGGGAGTGATTATTTCAATTAAGATCACTTTAATTAGTACAAGATTGCTAATAAATAAATTACACACAAGGAAACCCTTTTTGCTTCCCCGTTTTCGTATAACTTTTTTGTTGTTGCTTCTTTTCCTTATTTTTTTCTTCTAAGCCCCACCTTGTATAACACCGCTTTCGGTGTTTAGTGCCAGGGGAATAAAAAGGGGAGGGATGATTTGAAGAAGAAGCAGCTAAGAGCGAACGCGATCTGACCTTGACCACGACTTGCTATCGGCTCTATCCATGTGTGTGCGTATTATATAGTACCCCTTCTTTGAGTGATTCAATCATGTTTTTTTCCTCTCTTGTTCTGTTCGATTGGATCATACGATGTATGTGGTTCGATATGAGTGTTTTCCCACCAAGGTAATGGAAAAGTTTCCAACTTCAACTATCGCTCGACCGGTCCATGTTACGAGCGATGCACACACAGAGTGCAGGAATCCATTCTCGGACAGCCGGACAAGTGCAGCTGGCTAGTCCGGGCCAACTCCGAATGGGTGTGATGATGCAACCAAACGGCCCACCAATTCGTTTGATCATCACCAGCTGGTTGGTGGTTGGTGTCATCGTTCTGTTTCTGTTCCGCGGCCAATGCCAGCACGTAATGCACCCGGGGGATCGATCTTCGGTGCTAGTCGGTGGGTGATAATGTGTTTACATTTAATTTTACAAAACAGAAGCCAAAAGGCCCATTGTTATGCTGAACGTTAAAAGCAGCTTTGCTCTAAAAGTGTTCTTTGAAGTTTGCCTTTTTTCTTGTCGTAATTTTGAAAAGCCACACAAAAAGAGATCATTAGCGAACCAGCTTAAGATCAGCAATTTTTCAACGAATCTTGTTTTTTTATGGTTTTGCTTCGAAAAACCTCATCTCATCCATCGTGCGTTTTGGCGTTGAGTTTTATTTAAATTTCGTTTTTTTTTCTCAACTTTGTGTATATGGTCTGGTGTCCACAACCATGTCCCCATCAATCATTTTGGCATCAAAGCGGATGGTGTAGTTGCAAAAATACACCCAACTAAAAGGGCGACAGTGGGGCAAAGAAAAAAAAATGAAAGGAAACAGCAATCCCCGGGCGTCCGAATGTCTGCCAAAGTAGCTGAACGCACAGCTGAACCCGCCGGAAAGAGCACATTATCCGCCTTTTAAGTTCGTTTCACCCCTTACCACCCGAACAGGCAGGACAGGTCCTGTTCTCGTGCTTGAATGTTTGTTTTTTAGGACTATTTTTAAATCAGCGCAAGCGGATGACGATGTGAAGTGAGCAGCGAAAACGTTAACATCTGTAATTTTTAAATTTTACTGTTGGCTTAGCAATAGGGATTTTTTTACGAATAATATTTTTAAAGTTATTTAAGATTAAGTTTTTTTATAAAAACTAATAACAAAAATGTTTTAGTTTCTTTTATAATTAAAAAAAAAATTACTTTCAAAAGCATAATTTATTTAAAATTTCAAAAACGCCTGAAGGTAGACTATCCGCATTACAAACAATCACTATGAGTTACAGTTACTCGTACTAACGACGTTTTTTTGTAAAAAAGTGCTCAAAACTGATGTTTCATTAAATCAATGTACCGTTCATACGATTTACGTACATCAGCTGTCCGCCGTACCAAAAAAAAAAAACATTTCCCAGTAGGTCACGCGGAAAACAGCTCGACAAGTCGATTGCGGTCTTGTAGAATAAACCGCAGATTCATCAATCTTTCGAGCTTTGCCGCTCGTGTGGAAGCATCATGTTTCATCCGCGAACCGCGAACACTAGCCCGATCCCGCAAAAGTGACGACCGGGTAAAAGACCATTGGTGTTGTTTGAAATTCAATCACATTAAATAGAAGAAAGAAACAAACAACAACAAAAAACGTCGCATACGCCCTCCGATAGACAAAATCAACTTTGCACACGGCTAAAGTCGCAAAGTCACGTGTCGGACACGGTTTGATCGTCGTGATTCGATTCGCACCGATCGGTGCGATCGTACGACCATATATTCAATTCACCTTTCCATCTAATCTTCTCGCCTTACATTGTTTGACTTGCAGAAGAGCAGAAAAATAAAAGAAAGTAAAGAAGAAGAAAAAAGCCACGAGCGGACAGAAACAGACTCAATTACCTTAGCCGCGCCAGGGGACTTCCTTCATCAAGATAATAAATGTATGATGGATGATGTTGGCCACTTCTCCACCGGGGTACCGGATTTGCATTTCATTTCCTTTTTTTGTTTTGTCGTGTTTTTACTTTTTATTTCTTCTTTTACTAAAAAAAGCACAAAGACACTGTAATAAAAGCGAAACATCTCTTTCGCTGCACCGAAAACTGGTTTTGTTTAGCAAAGCGGATGGGCACCACAATGTGACACACCTTAAATTGCGAAACGAGCGCTTAAACCGTTGGGGGGAATGGGGAGTTTAGTTTTGCACCGGCCAAACTAAAAGCGTACACTCGAGATGACACCATCTTTCCATTCGATGGTGGGAGAAGGTGGCAAGCTTTCTTTCTTCCAGGCGATTCCATAATCAACACCCATTGCCCAAGCCATTAAAGCTCGATCATCATGTCATGACGGGATGTCCCGTACCGTGTGCCAGATGAAGGATTATATCCGCATGCAAGCAAACGGTTATTTTTGGGTGGGAGTTAAACATCGATCCTTTTACCGAATGGTTGGCACACACACACAAACAGGCAAACTGGCGAGCGAGCAGATAATGATGATAATGCTAGTAATGATGATGGATGCGTTGAGCTTCTTTCGCCTGGGCGAAACGTTTTGCAGGGCGTAATCCATTTTTGGGGAAGGTTGAAATGGTGAGCTACTTAGCAAGTAAATGAAGCATGAACAATATATCCTGTATGATGCTATATTTATGTGGCTAGGCCCCGGGGGTGGGGAAGTTGAAGATAACGCTATAAGGCAAAGGCAAATAAACCGATTTTTGGTTGTACATTCCGCAGATGGGTGTGGCACTGTTTTTTTGCATACAAAAGCTAATGGACAACCCATCTTTAATTGATGATGTTGTTTGTTTTATGAATATGCATACATTATGAATCTGTCTTGCGAATAAAGGACACATTTTTTTAAATTTAAAAGATTGAACCATTGTGGCATCCCCAAACTACTCTATAGTAAGGATTTTTAAATAAGTGAAATAAATTTTTATTTTTTTATGTATTAAACTAATTAGATTTTTTATTATTTAAGTTCATACTATGTTATTTAAATTTCACAAAAGCCAATAATTTTGCTACGTGTAAAGAGGTCTCGATTCCGCCCACAGTCTTCATTGTTTCATACAGCTAATGTTTAATTCAAATAAATATGATTATACATGGATGCTCCTACAGCTTGTTTCATAAATATAAGGTCATTGTTTTTTAATAAAATTAAAATTTGTAACGTTGTCAGACCGAATATGTTCCGGGATATGCTTATAGGCATTGTTCTAAATTTAGCAAAAAAGATGCCATTATTCTAGATGCTTCCATGAGCCATACAGAAATATAAATTTTTTTTAATGTTTTTTTTTGCTCCGTGAGAACGGCCTGGCCGTATCACATACACCAACGGGCCGCCCCAAATTTCGTATTTAATAAATAATAGTTTTTTAATCAATATTTCTATCACTTTAGAAACCATATAACGCCTTTTTATTTTTGAACAAATTGTTAAATGATAACGTATTTTAAAAACAATAAGTAAACTCATGAAAAAAAGAATTATTTATGTTTCGTTTATCTGTATTTCCTTTTTAATTTTTTTTCTCCAATAATTTATAGCCTTATACTTATGTGACGCACTGTGTTAAATCAGGCTGTTATTTGGCTTTAAAACGCTGCATTTCTATACACAGTTCATTACGACACACTTTATGAATTCCACCTCTGAAACATCTCCGTGCCTTTTTCAACGAAGCATGGGTTTCGGTTGCAGTTTTCAGTGTAAAACGATTCCTTCGGAATTGAATCGGATTTTATTTTAGCAAAACCTTTTATTAGCATTTCCATTACGATGCCTAATTTTAGCGTTTTACAACCGTCTGGAACAGAAAACCAAAATACAATATTTACATATTGCTCGTATGCAAAACATCTCGCTGACGGTATGATATATGAATAATCGTTCAATCGTTTTAATGCCCCAATCGGACGGTTTGGATTAATGTTTGCTGCCCTCAAGCTGCACAGATCCGATCCTTTCTTTTACTTTTGCAAAATGGAGTTACCTCGCAAGTTTAATTGCGTTCTTCGTGTGTGCGCTTTTATTACGGGCTATGGCAATCAAATGGAAAGTTTATGGCATTTTACTGCAGAAAACGTTCGTCCTTTTACTTCCAATAAAAATGGCCAAATTCGTGCCACCATAAATGACCGATTAGCGTACGTTGATCTTTGCCGTGCTATTCTAATGCAGTGCAAATCCATGTCGCTTAGCATTAAGGTTTGCAATAAGGGGAACGTTTTGCTTTTCTATTCAAATTTTGCGATCTACATATCGTTTGGGGGATCGGATGTACTCGTACGGTACGTTTATTGTTTTTTTTTCTTTTATTTTATTGCATTTTAAAATACGGCACCATTCCCCCGGGTGCTAGGCCAACATAAACCTACAATTATCGTACGCTTTTATTACATTTCGACAAAAGCACATTACATTTCCACCTGTGTCAGTGTGCTAAAGGCATCCCGTTTTGTACATTTACGCTTTACCGTTCGCATCTTCCGTGTCGTTACGCCCTTTATTGGATGGCTCATTATCATTGCAAACTCGCCCCCGCGCTTCAAACATTAGAACGCAGCCTTTTTTTTCCAATAAACGCCGGAAACATTTGTGCTTGGTAAAGTGCAGCGTTGCAGCGTTGTCATTGTTCTTCTACGTGCAAAATTGTACAGGGCGCAGGTTAAAAGCAAAGTGAAACAACGGAATGAAGGAAAGAAAAAAACCAACTATCAACATCATTCACGTCACGTATGCACGGTTTTGTGTGTATGTTCTGGATAGGTGGAATTGAAATGATTAAAATGAAGAGAGAAAAAATCAACAGCAACAATGTGAAAAGTGTGCACCCGTGCGACTCACAGATCATTAAGTTAATTAATATGCATTTATAGGTGGAAGGAAAAAAAAACAATACACACGATCAAATCGGTTGGGGTACTTGTAAATCTGCGCTGCTCTATAATCATGAGCGACCTGGTTGACTGATGGTCAGTTTTACCTTTGCGCTGGGAAAACTATCATAAAGCAAACAAAATATAAATCCAACAAATCCACACAATCTGCTAAAATACAATGTATGATTAAAAAAGACAAAAGTGAAATTAAACTGCACGAAAAAAAAACATAAAATAAAAAAAATAATGTGAAAATGTTATTTAAACAGGTTTTTTTCTGAGCTTTTAATTGAAATAAAAAGGGATTTTAGTACTTGATTATTATTTTATTTTATTTTAACTCTCTGAATATTTTTATTTAAAAAAAACTATTATGTTAGTAATTAAAACAAAACTATTTATATTTAAATTAGTTTCTAAGTAAGGAGTGACAGCTTTCCTGTACATCGGCACTCGCTTCTAGAAGCTTCTGGAAAGGTCCCAGCTCGCGGCTGTTCGTGAAAGCCAAAATGGAAAGAATTAAATTTGTATGCCCATCTTCATCTCAGCGGTCCCGTTTTCCCGGTCACAGAGTCATCCAGCAAACTAATCTTTACCTTACCACCAACCTCACACCCGCTTGGCCACCCGGTTTTGCGAAGCTGCGCTGAAAACGATTTGAATTTTCCGACCCAGACACCTCGAACAACTCAGCGAGAGACACTGTTGCTAAGGCCAGCCTTAGCCCGGTTTAGCCCAGTGAATGAACCGCACAGCAAGCTGAAGGGTAAAGCAGCCAAAGAAGCAGCAAACAATTGGCATAGTAAAAAAAAACACAATAGGGGAAGAAACCCGGGGGGTTGGCCAGGGTTGGCGACAGCGAGGAAAGTAGTGTACGAGAAGAAAGGTGTGCAATTTGAAAAGCCGGCTTAGACAATTCACTCTCCGACAACTACTGATGAAGAGTTACTAGTAGACGATGTGAAGAAATGAGCTAGTGTGTGTGAGAGAGAGGAAGAAAGAATGAGAAAGACGGGGTAGTCGACGAGAGACGGTGAATGAACAATGGAAGAAAATTGGTTTTAGGAAGAAGGGGTGAGTAGAAGTTTGAAGTAGAAGAAAACCCGGGAGAAACATAGAAACAGTTTTCCAATAGGTGCCGGTTGATTCCACCACACCGGAAGAGGCATGAAAAGAGAGGGAAGAAGGGGGTGAAGGCAGGTTAGATGGAACTAGGCAAAATTGCAATAGCACAATCAACAAAATACACCCCCTCAGCGCACACGCACAGACAGACACATACACAGATAGAGGAAAAAAAAGAGACAACAACCACCCAGCACAACACAATATCATTGTTGCGGGCAACACAACATCTGGTCCGGCCACGGTCCGATTTGTAGCCTTATGGAAGCGGTCTAAAGGCGGCATGAAGGAAGTGATGGCGGTTTGTGGAGATAGTCTTTTGCTCAATTTACCCAACCCCTAGAGGGTGGAAGGGGGTGAGTTGTCCCGCAAAAGGGAAGGAAATAGGGGGAAGAAGGCTCAGCTGATGCCGGGCGAAATAGATGGCACTGGGTTGCCCCGGTCGAGCACACCGCCAGACACACCGGTGGACGCTTTTCGATGAGCGAATCTCTTTCCAGCACTCTTCTACCTGCAGAGCTACCCCATCTGCATGAAAGGGGTGGAATGGGGCCGTGGGGTTGAGTAGAAACGGGGGGAAAATCATACGATGTCGTTCAGCCTGCTAGAAATGAAATAGAAATAGGGAAGGGGGTTTTGGGCCGGTTTTTGGGGAGGAGAAAAACGAATCGAGAGCTCCCATCTCTTGCTGTGTGTTTCGCCTTCATCATGACCTTATGGGGTGGCAGGGTGGAACTAGTGGTTTGCCTACGATGCTCACCGGCACGGTTCGTACCCGGTTCTTTTCTGCTGTTGCTAAGCGGACGATGGTGAAAAGCATTAAAAAGGTGAAAAACAGCTGATGTGGTTGCACTGGCACACACGCCTAACTGTGGCCGGGCTGTATAGTTCGAACGGATGTCGAAATGGCAGAAAAGGGGAACAGTTCTAGCGGGGCTTTTAATTTTTTTTTCATTTCTTTTTTTTTTGTAAAAACTGAAGAAACATAAAACGTTATAGTAATATTTTGAGAAAATATAATAAAAATAATAAAAATATAATAATAAATAAAATAATAAAAAGTATAATAAAAATAAAAAATATAATAAAAATATAATAAAAATATAGTAAACTAACCTTTTGATTATAAATATTTATAAAAATTCAACGTACAAATACAAAGATACTTAAAATTTTTACTTTTTTTACTAGAATTGTGATAACCGTATTTTTTAATTAATTTTTGAGATTATAAAATTCAAAAATAATTGATAAATTTTGTCTAATACAAACTCCGATAACAATAAAAAATATTCCTGTTCTTAGAAATTAACAATGAAGTAACGATTTGAAAAAACGCTTGAAATGCTTCAAATTTTTTATTTATTTTTTATTTTTTTAAGCACAAATTTTCTTCAAAATCATTTTCTTATAAAGCAAATAACAACTTAAAACAACTTACTTACGCATTTTCATGATTTGCAGACAAAACTTCAAAAGCTGTCGAAAAATCATTTCCCCAGGTTGTAGTTCCTTTAGTGGTCGTTACCGGCATGCTTTTGATTGTTTGCTCGTAAAACCCCGGGCACAACGTGTGTACGTAACCCGTACGATGTGCTTATCAATCATGCATCGTCCCTTAAACGAAACGTTTCTTGACACGCCGGGAACCAGCTGCAGTTGGCATAGCGTCATTTCCCATTTTATTACATTTCATTACAAACAAACTGATTGCAATACCTGTTCTTGGTGTGAGAGCTGTTTAGTGAAACCGTTGCATTCGTTGCATGGTAAAAATTGCACATATCTGTCCACTGGCGCTGGTTTGGACTGTGTGGAAGCGAGTGCATCAAGTAGCAGCAAAAGAAGAAAAGGAAAAAAAGATAGACATACATTCATGCAAGGGGAGCATATGTGAAGAAGCGACCGACAGAAACAATCGATGCTAAATTATTCACACCCACCACCAATACCGCCACCACCACCAACGTAGCAACAGTAAGGGGCCAGTGGCCCGATCGATATCTCGCGCTCGGTGCTCCATGCATACGAAAGCCATGACGAGCCTCCCTTGCGTACGAGGGGTGAAGAGTTCGAGGTGCTAAAGAAGGGGTGGTTTTGGCCTACAAAAATGAAACTTTACCATAGCAGCAGCAGCAGCAGCAACAGCAGCAACGACCAGTAGAAGCTGCATAGGCAAGCGGCTCCATCCAAAAACGGGGGGGATACAAAATAAAATCAAACGGGGTACGATTTAAAGCGAAGATGAAAAAAAAAATATCGTCAAATGGTGTCTCTCCGTTTTTGTGACCCCCGCTTCTAGAGGCCACCGGTGTGTGTGTGTGTGCTTTTTTTCTTCTCGTTGTTGCTTATTTTTCAAGATGTCCTCCTTTCCCTTTGAAAATCTCCCATGCAAGTAGAAGACGGGGACCGGTACACCAATCTCAAGCGGCCTCGTTGTCAAAAGTGTCGTCAGCCTATCACTTTTATGTCATGTTCAAGTGAGCTCCACTTGGAGCGGCTTGGTGGCTTGGTGTACCTCTACCGCTCTGTTTGTACTGCCATGGTGGAAAACGTGCGGCAACAACGAGCTACGAGCGAGGCAGCGACGTAGTGAGAGGCTTGCCTGTTAACGCGGGTCATCGACACCGGCAACCCTGGCCAACCGGTGTGGCCTCGGGCGATCGGCGCTGATTCGTGCCGCGATGAACGGTCGCAGCCTAACACACCGTGGCCTTTTCTGTACGCGCGCCGGTGTGCTGCTAAGCCTAGCGGTAAGCGATTTGAATAAAGTTTAGGAAAAAGTGCGACCGTTACGACATGCCCGATGCCTGGTTAGAGGGTACGGTGCTGGGAAGAGATGTGTTATACCAGGCGGTATGTAAAATACAATGTGTGAAGACGATAAAAGGGTGAACTACTGGTGCGGGAGATGCGTTTTTTGGATGTGACTTTGATTTGGAGCGTGTACGTGCACAGCCAAACTGGGGACTCTTTGCAATAAGACATGATTGTGCTTTAATGAAGTGGCTTATCAGAAGTTACTTAAAATAGCCGCATCTATTATACTACTTCTTGTATCTTATTTGATTTTCGATACGATTTGTTTAGCTTTTCTCAAGCTGTGCTAAAATAATAATGTTTTAAGATATTCCTATCTTCAAGCTTATGAGAGTCGTGTTGAATATTTTCATTTCTTTGTTATTAATTTCAAGATTTTCCTGATAAAGCGAGAATACATTAGGTACAATTTTGCTCTTGGAGGAGTCCTGAAGAGCACGGACTAATGACGTTTCATTGTGATCATATCTCACAGTTACTAAGATAGTGTCCAAATAAATCCATCAGAGGGCGCTGTTCTGAATACTACACGCACTAGGACTATTTACAGTAGATTGTCAGTGAAAGAGTCTCAATTTCGAATTTCTGTGTGAGCCGATATTTAGCAAATAAATGCTTTTCGAGACTCTTCTTCTTTTTTTCATCTGGTTTATTAGGTTTATTGGTTGAGTATTATTTTCTTTACTGAAGAAGAAGAGTCAAAGCTATTTGTACAGAAGTGTTTTTTTTTTTTGCTGCTTGATTACAAGCTTCAACTATGCAGAAGAATTGGTGAGCCTCTTCCTCATCATCATCACCATCATCATCAGCTGGGACGCAAGTTCGAAAGCGCACGGGACACGGTATGTTTATGAGACACGGACCGAGACAACGAGACCACAATTGCATCACCATATCCGGGACACTTTCTACACGCGAGGCCTCCACCAGGCCAGTACACCGGATTCGCCGGGCCATCAAGCACACATACACAATCAGCTGACCTCTTCGTGTGGTACGGTGGGAGCTTTTGGAGTGGAGTCGAAGAGAAAGGGAACAAAGCTAGCACTGGTCGCAGCTTGGCAACAATGTACTCCCCCCCCCCCCTCCCATCCCCTTCAAATGTGCGTGTTTTGTGTGTGTGTATGTTTGAACCGTACAATAACCACCCCGTTAAAGTGTACCATCCCTGCGGTCATCCTCACCCCAACAACGGAATCAATTATTCAACTCTCAGCTGTAATTTAGCGAAAAGTGTACGAACATGAAGATTTGTGTACCGTATACCTGCCCCTTCCTCTATCCACTACACGCACACACACACACAAGTGGCGAGCGTTCATGAATACACCCCCAACAGACAAAGCGCTATGAAAACCGGCCGGCATTCGAGATTGAGGTGGAAACCCCCAAACCCCAAACCACCCACCGTAACATCCCTTTACCGACGGATGGATGGCCGGTTGGTGCGCTGTAGCCGAACGAAACCGAAACCGTCCGGTGGGATCTGCCTTCCCTCCTACTACCCCATCTCACCCCCCTCCGGCACCCTTTTTCCATCAAAGTGGTCACGGGGAAATCGAGGCCATTGAACCATAGCAAAAAGAGAGAAAAGTGTTTTTTTTTCTTCATGAATTCTCCACGCTTGCCTTGCATTGTCTGGTCTGAAAAGTGCCCTTTAGGGTTTTTGTTTTTTTGTTTGTTTGCAGTGAATGCAATGTATGTGCTCAGTTGAAGGATGGCTAAGTTTAGTTAACTTTGCATAGTTAAGTATCTTATTTTTTTTTATTAATGAATAAGTCGGAATTGTTACGGAAAAGTAGAAACGAAGCTCCTCTTCTTAAATCGTAGTAAGAAAACAATTATATAATAACAAAAGTATAACCTAAAAAATTAGAGAACAAACAAGAAAATGAATTACATAAAGATTTAATGAAATGATAAAAAAAAATAATCTGAAGCTTCGAGAACGTATTCTTCTTTCACAGTATTCTTCATTCATAAATTCACAAATAAATTATCTTTCATTTAAAAAAAGTTTACGCAGAAAGATAAAGCTTTTATTTTGCAGATAAGATAAAACACAGCAAATTTTGCTTTGCTTTTCCACGAACTTTTCTTCTGCTGCATCCCTATCAGTATCAACTAAGCGATTGATTGTAAAAATGAAATGGCGAAAAACACAAGCTCCAAATCATCATCTTCATCAGCACCATCCGGTTTGATATGGTAAAGGGGATTTTGGCCCCATTTCCTGCTCGATTGGTGCTTTGCGGTTTCTTCTCTGTTTTCCTCTATTTTCCGTTTGACTTAGAAACGTGGACACAAACACAAAAACCAAACTTGACCCCTTAAAACGAACATCAAAAATAAAACGAACTCACCAACAAAAAAAAAGTTCAATTGTCGGGATGGGACGATTTTTTTCTTCCTACACTACGGAAGCTTTTTCGCTGCAAGCAAGCTTTTCATTCTTTAATCTTTCTCGTTTTACTCTGTGCAGACACAAATATAGGTCCGTCGGGAGGGATTTTTTTTGGTGCGTACAAATCACGTGGAGGAGCTTTGTCCACTGTCTGTGTTGTCGTTTTCGGTGCATCTTCCACACCACACCCGGCTTGATTGCGAATAGTGTGATTGATTGACTTTGAAAAGCAAAACCCCGACAACCGGCATCTGACCAACTTTGCCAATCGTTTGTTTATTTTTTGTGTGTGTATTTTCTCGACCAACTTTGCCAGACGCAAACCCGTCAAAGGGAAGATCATTTCGGGAAAGGAAATTGGACCATCACATGGAAAAGTAAAAAGAGGAAAAAAGGAAAAAAAACCTCACAACATCACCAGAAACAACGGAACGTCCAACAATGAAAAAAAAAAAAGAGTTCCACCAAACTAGTTTTCGATGGAAGACTGTGGGTGATTCTGAGCGAGAGTGGACCAGATCGAGCTAAATGATGAAGCGAACAACAAGCAAAAACCGGCTGATCATAAGCGCATTAGCTTTCGCGTTGGTGACGTGGGTGAATGAGCATCTTTTTTTGTTTGTTCTCAATTTCGGCTCGGCAGAATGATGTTGATTTATTTTGGTATAGTTGGAGTTGCGTGGGTGTATCGCTTTTAAGTGGACAATGTTGCTAAAAGAGTATTAAAGAGTTTTCGAATAATTACAATTTATTTGCATCGAAATGAAAGTTTCTTTGTATCTCAACAACAATAACAAAAATCCTAATTAAATATTTAGCATTTTTTTAATAAATTCCCCACACAAATCATTAAATTTCCGTTGTATAACAAATATTTGAAAAAGTCAATTTATTTATAATTTGTCTCCTTTTTGCACATGTTATGCTTTACTTCACATTGGTTTTGACGTTGTACAACTTACACATATTTTTTTATGATAATTTTCTCCTCTTTAACAACTTTTTAAATGTTTTTGATATTTTTCACATGCATGAAATTATAATTATCAATTTCAATTATCAACCGTTTAAATTTATGTTATTTCCACAACATTTAATTTACGGTTCCTTACAAATAATTAATGCAACTTCAAGTGTTATATGTATATGTGAACAGTAATAGAAAACATTTCATTAAAAATAATGTCTAAAAGATCGTTTTATAAACGTGATTGCTTAAATTCATCAAATTAGACAGATTCGTTAGGGCAACGTAAAAAAAACAACCATTCAGTAGCAATATAAAACATTCATCCGACATCTTGGTGTAGTTTAAATTGTCGCACTATTCGCTTCCACCGAATGAACAACTTAGACAAAAAACGACATTATCAAAGGTGGGAAACCACTGACTTCAGGTCGTAAAGCAACTAAACTGACCATTCCATGCTTGGGGGCACGTGTCCAATTTGTGTGACGCAGATTGTTCCGTCCCGATATCATCTCATGGTAAATCAAAATGACATTTTTTTGTTCCATCCAGCGATTGCTGGGTGAAGAAAATTAAAAAAAAGGCCGAATGATGATTATGATTTTCTTCGACTCCCTGGTCCCGATTCCAGAAACCCATTCCAGATATTATCACCTGGGGGTCTCCTGGAGGGGGGGATTCTTGGGCTCCAAAACGGGGAAAAGCCCAACAGTAGTATAGGCGTTCTACAAGCGCTTGTAAGAGGCCTCTGGACAGGAAGTAAGACATCATGCTGTGACGGCAGTCGGCAAACAGGGACGATGCAAAGATTTCGAAAGTGCTCATGCTTATGGTGACAAAACGACGCACACAGTGCCCAGTTTTGTGGAGTCAATTGTTGAATTAGGAAACATAATCATATTCCTCCCGCTGTTATGCTAAGTCACAGTAGGCTTCTGCATTTCACTCTCTCTATCTCTCTCTCTCTGGACATTCAAACCACATTGGCCCACTGCTGGGAAGGGCGAGGCTGCTTTTATTTCGGTAGTGAACGCTCAACAAAACAAAAAAGCTAAATGAAACACAAGTCTGTTAATGCAATATTAATGAACGATGATACACAATTTAGGCGTATTTGGAGAGCTTTTTCTTTGGGTTGGATGAAGAATCGAGATTTAACAAGTACGATAAGGATATTGCTTGCTTTTTTTCCTCCCCCCGAGACCTCCTACGGTCCTTAGGGCGACCAATCGTGGCAGATTTAGGAATCCACCACACGAAACGACAAGAGTGGGTAAAACATTTTCTCCTCTGTATCAGCTTTGAGCTTCATTCATTTTTCACCTCTTATCGAATGAATTGTGAGTCTCCAACTGCCATTCCTTACACGGCCAGAATTGTGTGGTGTAAATTATCCGCAACGTTGATCGGATGCACGATCAGAGTTTACTGGTGTAACAAAGTCAAAAATACCGTTCCAGTGCTGCACAATAAATGTATCCTCCCAAAAACCCAAACCCTTCTGCTACCTCGTCCACAGCAAAAAAACGACCATTTACGCCACACAAAAAACCCTTCATTTTCCCTTTTTCCACTGTTTTGTGTTATGTTGCTACACACGAAACGTGCTCGATGCATCTTTAGATACAACAAAAGAAAAATGTACACTTACTTCTGTATGTTAATTGGGAAATTTATAGCTTTTCTTTTAGCACACAACACAGAAAAAAACGACACTGGTTTCCCTTACAGAAAGGAATCCGAAAAAGCAAAAAACAAGAAGCAAATAAAAGGCTACATTGCTATTGTGAACAGTGAATCATCTTGGTGAGTTGTTGAGGGTTGGATTTTTGGGTAAGATTAAGTATCGAGACGTTGTTTGCCGGCTACATGGTTGTGTAAATAAACGGAAAACGATGGTGCAGGAACAGGTATATGTACCAAACCTTAATCCGGGTGGGTTTCAATCAGAGCATGTAAAAGGCATAAATACATTTGGGATGATGTACTAACAATACTGTTGATGGTATTGTATGCGGTTGATTTTCCGATATTTCAGTTTTTTAATTATTTTCTACAACAAAAGTAAATGAATTCATGTTAAAATTAATTCAATACATCGGTTGCCATAAAATAATTAATTTTGTTTCAATTAGTTAATATAAAAGCGCATTAATAAATATATTTCAGCTCTTCGAAATTGTTTATAAAGCAAGCAAAAAACGCTTAAAACGCTTGGTTGACTAGAACTACTGCAACACTAGAACTACCGGACTAGTTATTTTGACTGGAACGCTTCATCACATTTTCATCAACTATTTTTAGGTTTAAACCACAATAAGGTAGTTTAAAGCATAAGTTTTACATACATATCCTCTAAAGTGCGATATAAAATAAACGATTGTGTATAAATAATAAACTAAAGCATCGTGAGCACTCCAGCAAACACATATACCGTGATGTGTTGGGCGCAACGTTCTGCAAACCCTGCCCTCGTCGCATTAATAATACGTACGATACAACGTTGAAACCGTCGACGACACGGATTTAAACAAACCTCAAGACGAACAAAAATGGTGAATTAAATTTCATCTCAATTTCGTTGCTTGATATCGTACCGAGATATCCCACGATGCAATGCAAATGGAAAACTTTCCCAAGAACAAAAAAAAACCCGAGCTGATCCGTTCGATATTTCCTTCAGTCCCTTCATGTCCTGCCTCTTCTGCTAGCGGAGCTCATGCCTCATTACTGTAGTCGATAAAATTCAGGACACACCTTCCTACGGCGTCCGATTCAATGGGAGGCATGTAATTTAATCGTCATTACAGCCGAATGCACATTTGAGAAATATTTAAGCAAAATTGCACCTCATTCATGTAAATCGTGAATCGTACAGCGTGAACAGGCTCCAATTTCACGCCGATAAACCCTTTTTCTTGTTTCTGGTTTGCTTTTGGTTCGGTCCTTTTTTTCCTGTACACCTTTCGGTAATGAGGTGTTTAAACTCCTCTCCTTGAATCCTTTTTTTTTGCTTTACCTTTTATACTTCGTATTCTTTTCCAAAAGAAGTGGAACAAAAAAAGCTTTTCACTATAGAACCTCCAGAGCGGCGGTAAGAGAAGTTACGGAATGATCTTCTTTTGAAACACAAATTGAAATCCCATCATCGGTAGAGAATGGTTTCTATTTTCTTGCGATGATGAGGAGCTGGAATCGATTTGCGTTCGATTTCAATTAAAACTTTGTCCGCCTTCGGGGCGGATTGAACGGGTGTCCTTTCCTTGCAGGTATATTTATTTTAAGTTATGAGCGATTGCTTATTCCTTTCAGGTTGCGATGTACAATAAAAGATCGGGATAGACGAAATTGAATTTTCCCATGAATTATTTAAACTTTGTACTCAATATAAGACACATGATCGCACAAATAGGTTTTAGCACAAGGAACATCGTTAAAACTACCTGCCATATTTGACGCTTTACAAATCAGAAAACCTCCTCAAGAAATGATGCAATGGTACGTAAATAGCTCTGTGAAAGGCATTCTCCTTGTGCCGGTGGTGGAAGGTCACAAGGAGACGATTATCGATTATCACGAGCGTGCCTACGGTAGAGAGGGTCGAACTCTCATCATCATCATCATCGCATGCATAAGCATCGTTGCAGTCTGTGCTCGCTGTACATGAACGGTGTGCCCGCTAAAAATATCCTTTGCGTGAGTGCAATTGCAGTAATTGGCCATGCCATGCATTGGAATGGCACCAGGGATCATCGACAGCATGCAAAATTGGTGCTTGGAAGGCAATTGGAACAATTTATTTTGCCCTCTTTAGCAACGGTTTGTTGAAGAACGATGTCTAAAGGTTTCTATAAACAGACGACATTAAATTGTTGTAGTTTCGTCATTAAAGATCTCTTTCAATTTTAAAATTAAAGAGCGAAAGTGTGCAATAAATTGAGGTTTATCAGCTGTCAAAACTATCTGTGCTCCAAAGCTGGAAATCAACGTTCTTCTTCAACCATAAGTTTTCAATATTTATGTAAAGGCCCTCACCAACCAGCGTTTAATTTTTATAGCTCACGGAGCATCCCGTCGTAAAACTAGACACGGCCGCGCTGTGCATGTCATCCTCCGTGTGTTGAAAGGTGATTTACTGAGCATACCCAAACCGATCATGGTCTGACGGGCAGATTCGATTGTTGATAGTGTGTCGGATCTTGGGGGGTGGGTGTAACTTGCCAGTTGCTCAAAACAAAGAAACACAACCGATTATCCAACCGTGTAAACAAAACTTTCTTTTCGATGGGGCGCGAGTGAAACGAGCGTTCGTTCGCCATCCGGACGTGGGTGACGATGGGTTTGTTGTAGAGCGTCATAAATTATTTTGTTTTTGGGAAAAGTGATGGAAATAATCATAAAACCACGGAAAAGTAGGAGATTATAGTGAAAAATCTGTTAAGATAGGTATTAGGATGTTTTGTCAAAACGAATTATTGCATAAATCTTCGATTCTACAATAAAACTTTTGAAGAATAAAGCGTTGATTAATTGGGCAAAGTTTGAATGATCCAAGGACTTTTCATCCCATTGGCAAATTGATATTTTTTCAAGGTATTTTGGAATTGGGAATTTCCTGAGCTTCACTCCAGAGTTTCAAAACTGAAAGAGAACAACTCGTTGAATATGTCATGCAAATGGGTCTCAATTCTCCAATTTATATATAACACAGAAATCTGGTCCTCAACTATATCTACATATACTTAAAACACAGGATTTAGTCTCTGTAGTTCAAGTTTAGACAACATCAACAAAAAACTCACACTACATCGCTACAACGTTGCAACTTTGGCGACATGAAAGAATGTCGTTAGATCCTCTAATAACTCCCGCGCGAGTGCTATGCCTTTGCCAACCGATGATCCTTTTGTTGCAACAATGTATCGCGAGCGCCATCGCATTTTTGCCAAGAGCACCCGGCTAGGGAAAAGCCTTCAAAGGAAGCCTTTTATTCTTTCAACCCTTCCGTGTCTAGTTCTGTGTGTGTGTGCGTTTCTCCACTAGCTTTCACTCGGCGGAAGGACCCTTATGCTTTTATGCTGCGAACGAGTGGTCGCGCACTTCCCATTAGCGCTGATGGTGAGCCTTTTCTTTCAATGACATACGAAAAAAAAACACACACACACACATTGCAAGTACTTCCATTCACGGTGGAGTCCTTCAAAACAAAAAAACCCGGGAGGCCGGCAGTGGAAGGAATAGAAACAAAATGGAGTGCTCCATTATGCAACTCAACCTGCCTTCGATCAGAAGCCACCATTTTCGAGCGGAGTCTATTACTTTGACTGCGTACCATTGGTACGGGACGCGTGTGTGGACAACCCATCTCCTACAGGAACAAGCAATGCACAAGATGCAAAACAAAAGCAACGCAGCGGAGGAAAGCGCACCACTTTCCGCGGGTTACAATGTTTTGCTGCATGTTCCGGACCGATGCAACAATGCGGGAGCGCGAGAGCCATTTATGGGTAAGTAAATGGGCGAGAAAACAATGGTGGAAAGTAATGTGCATCTTCCAGTACCATCGTACGAGCGGGATTTTCTTTTGACCTGTCTATAGGGGAGATATTTGAAGTGGCATTACATGAGCTGCACGAGAGCCGTGGTACAATTGTACCAGGCAGCAGTGAAACATGTTCTCTGCTCCTCAGGCTGTTTGGCTTACGTTTCCACTACCGCCCCCCCCCTCCCCCCAAGGAAATGGCCCACAAGCTGCCATTGATAGTCGTATCATGTGACGGAAATCTCACTACGACTCCACAATCCATCGATCGAGATCGGGCGTGAGGTGAAAATGATTCCCTTGCCATTTATTCCCATTACACTCTTCTGTGCATTTGTGCATGCATTCGAACGTTTCAGGGTTTTCCATTTTCCCCAGACGCTTTTTTTCCTTTGGCTGCTAGCCTAACAAACTCGTCCTCGAGGTTCGAAGCTATTTGCAACAGTGTACAATGTTGGCGCAATGTGTCGGAAAATGCATCGGAAAAAAAGGTTGAGGGTAACCTCCAAAGGGATTACATCGAAACGAATGATGGAAAAACGGTTGAGTAAATCACAACAGCAAAAAAAAATGGGAAAAAGAAAAGAAACACATGGTAAAACAGTACACGAAATGTAAATAACAACATTGTTACATGAATGGTTCCAAAACGAACGAAAAAAAAAAACAAAACCCTCCCTTGCCCGTAGTTCGGTAACACAAATGGCTAAACAGAAGTGAACGAATGAATAAGTAAACACACCAATGTACTCTGACGTGTTTCTGTATGATGGGAGGTATTTAAGGGGAGTACTTACACACTCACAAAAACCATGCAAACATTGCTATTCTCTGTGTGAAAATGATATCCTTTTTTGAGGCAAACTATTCACCCCCCTTGGGTGGGTGAATTCCCTTTCAGTAGGAAAAACGAAAAAAAAGAAAACCCCACATCGTGATCGTGGTTTGAGGTTTTTGGCTGCTATAACGGGGCAGATTTACTTACCGTCTATCAAATTGTAAACCGGGAACGGAAAAATGATCGACCGATGGCGAATTATTTCTTTGTCTGTAAATGTCCAACCGGTTATACTGCTAATTTGGAAGCGAAATGGGAACCATTATGGAGGAAGGCGGTTACAGTTGTACAATGTTGCAGTACAATTTAAGAATGGGAATAATTTATCAATCAACCGTTCTGGGTTTGGGTTGTAAACGAGCAGAAAATGTGTACCAATTACTGGGAAAATTGGTTGTTTTTCTTTGTTTAGAAAATGTTTCAATATCGATGAGCTGTTGTAGCAATAGCAGACCGTAATATCGTTTATATAGAAGTATAGATATTCAGGTAGTAACTTAGGGTAAAACTCTCATAAATTGACAAAAAAATCACAGTATTAAAACTAATTTGTTAAAATTGTGTGATCATTCGTGTACCACAAATTATTAAATAAACTTTTTAACATTGATTTTCATGTTCATTGTTCATTCTGTTTTGCATTTAATTATCATCTCTTTTACAGTATTTTTATACTTTATTATTTTTATTACATTCCCTGTGAAATTTAAGTTTTTCTTATTTATGTTAAATATTGTATTATTTCGTTATTACTTTATTATTTTATTTACATTTCCTATGAAATTTAAGTTTTTCTTATTTATGTTAAATATTATTTTATTTCGTTTACATGTTTCCGATTTTACAATTTACCTTTACTTAGTCGAATGCAGTTCAGCATGTTCCAACGCAAACCTACAATTTATCGTATCTGTTGCATTTTGTTACCATACTCGCAAAGCCTTCCGCCTGCAGCCGAGATCCAATAAATGCCCTTTCGAATAAAACAACTCCAATCGCGTCCGAAACAGCAAAGCGAACGAACCGGACCGTTTTGCGTTGTGATGGATCTAAAGTGACTCTTTCGTAGAGTACAGTTGTGATTATTCATTTCAGTTGTAAACCCGTCCACACTGCTCGGCTCTTGTTTCTTTGCGAGTGAAGCCCTTCCCGTATCCCTTGTTTTTTGTGTGATTATTCGACCATCATCGAGATCGTGCACACAGTCCATTTTCATGCCGAGGGCTCCATAATTTTCACTCCACTTAAAAAGCATTGATTGGCAAGCAAAACGGGTGGGGGAGGGTCGAAAATAATTTAACTAATCTCAGCAGCTTTTTGGGCCCGGCCCGGTGTGCCTTCGATGCAGAATATGTTGCGTACGCTGGTAGAGAGCCGGAGACTAGCGTGGAACAGCCACTGTAGTAGAACGAGGCGCAAAATAGCTAAGGCACGAACCGTACGTCAGGGTAGGGCTTTGCTCCAGGACTAGGAATGGGTGACCGTGTCTAACCTGTCCGACGTAAGATCGGCCGTAGATCGAGTGGTTTTTTTTCCTCGATTGGTCTTAACGAGCAGTGGTAGTAGAGATGAAGCCTCGGTGCAGTCTACGAGTGGTTCACATTGAGAACACTCCACTCCATTGGCAGGTAGAGTATTAGCTGCCAACCGCCGTTTGCTGGATGCATTGCGAAACGCACTGGGAGTGTCAAGTGGGCTTGGTAGATGAGTGGGTCGTTAGGAAACGTTTCCAAATCACTGTGTTGTTGAGATATGGCTATGATAAACAATTATAAAACCATTTTCAGAACTATTTCAATAATAGGTTGTTGTTTATTAAGGAAAATCTATTTACAAGATAAAGTAAACATATTTTTTCCTGAATTCCTGCGAGAGTTCACGGTAATTGTATCATTTCTCGAAATATTTTGATTGTATAAAGATCTTTTTTTAATTATAGTTACTTAAGAAAGTATGACTCAGAAGAGCTAAGGTATTCTTCCTTATCTTTGAGTAAAAACGTTTACTTACAAACAACGAAGTCTTTGGTGAAGAACAGCTCGTAGAGCAGCATTGAATTACTGACATATAAGCTTATATTTGATACTGATCCCGAGGATAGTAATGATTCTTAATCTTACCATTTTTAAATCCCCAGAAAAAGGCATTTCAAATTTTGGCATATTTTTAGAGGATCTATTCCGCTCGCCTTTCTGAAACATTTCCCAACGTGGAGTTATTCCAAACGAATAGCATAAAACCCAAAATCAATCAAATGGTTTTATTTGCCAGCTTATATCCCAACTCTTCCATAGTAAGGGTTTTAACAGTATGACCCTTGCTGTAAGGCCACACGTCCAATTTTGGCACAATTTCTCTGGAAATGTGGAAACAAACCTTATTCCAAAGAAATTTAAATAAGCGGACATCCGATTTGATGAACGATTGACAGATTTCAAAGTGAAACTGATCCTTGTTTCTGGATTCTTTTCTCCTCACCTTCAAGGAAGGTATCTTCAAGGCGTTCCTAGAGTTTCCATTTTTTCCCCCAAAATCCCGTAGCAAACCGGGATCTCCGGTCCCTTTTTCGGGCAGCACTGGAAAGGAAATTGATTTCAGCTTATTCCAGGGGATTACTGTTGCGTGGCGCACTGATTTTGTGCTAGTTTTCCCAAGGCTTAAGATGCTCGGGTGAAGGGATCAAAGTAATAGAAGGATTGCTAGGCTAGAGCAGATACGGAAAGTATCCGTTTTCGATAAAAAGCTTCACTTTATTGCGGAACGGACCGGGATTGTAGACCGGGACCATTTTGTCAGGCTCAAGCTACGTAAGCCGCTCGAAAAGGCCGGAAATGAATGCCGGGTAAGTGTACTGGGGAGACAGTGCAGTAACGCATACTGGCCTGCAGCAGATGGTAAATGGATCCGGTAAAGTGTATTGTACGACTGCTCTTACGATGTTCCTTTAATCATTACTAATTCCCTTTCCATACATTACAAAGTTGTCTGCTTTCATCTGCAAAAAGCGATCCCGGTGTCTCCCATAACGCTTCATCTAACTTTTCCAAGTGCACCAAGAATTACTTTGTTTGCAGTCGTGGTGTAACTGCTTTGTAGCTTTTGTGCGGCGCACAGTAATGTGCACAGTGATATCCTTTATGACAATGTGCCACGTCTACAATGCAATCCATTTGCAGGAGGGAGTCTTTGGGACTTTGACGTAGGTTGGAAATGTTCTAAAGGCATAGCTAGCATTATGTTACTTTGGCTGATTTGGATGTAAGTTCTCCCTAATGGATCTTGCTTTATTACTTGGTGTTTGATTTTGTGCTTCCACTGCTTTTTTTATTAAAATTTGTTTACAACAATTTTTTTTCATAATTCTTATTCGTCTTCATTAAAGTTCTTAAGAATTTTTTTTTAGTTTCCTCAAGGTTAATCAATTTAATTAACTCTTTCTTCAATTTTGGTGTATAAATCCCTGAAGAGCTCCCACAACAAGACTTCCTATTTGAAAATGAATTTTTATTCATTTGAAGCTCAAGTTGGAGCAAAAAAAAAATAATGAAAAATATCAAAATTCGCGACCATTGAAATGCACTTTGATACACCCCTCGGGGCGTTGGGTAAAGGTTTTCAAAGGATTTTCCCGATCTATTTTATTCTGCTTCAAAATGTGACTTCCACCCGCAAGGAAAAGTATGCTGTCTCATATTGAATAAACCTTCCTCCAAATGGAACAAAAGAATAAACAAAAAAACGCACACAGTCAGAAGAAGAAGAACAATTTGTGCATTTTCACCTTTTTGACCCCTATGCCATCTTAGTAACTGAGCTGCCGGGTACTTCAGTGCATGTGCAGGGTAGTATGTATGCAGGAAAAGAGCCGCTGTTGAATTGAAGCGTGCAGATGGTATATGTACCAACACAAAAACATAGGTGCCCTCCCTTCATCCCCTTTTTATCACTCCCATCTCTCACCCTCTCTCGGTCACCCCGTCCACTTATGACCACCGAAAGGACATGCTTCCGACACACAACGGCACACAACAAACAGTGTCAACATGGCCACTCATTCGCGTGCAAGGGCAAGAAAAAGGGATTCAAATGGTGGGCGGAAGTGCATACAAAAGTGCATGCGGTTTTGGGTAGGGCACCGGTCCCCGTACGGGGTTTGATAAGTGTGAGTAAATGCTTTTACTTCGCGAACGGCGAGTGTTTGACATTTCGGCACGCCATACCATACCAATAGTCAAACGGGGTGGATTGCTAGAATGGGTGGATTGAATTGTTTATGAGGTTGTCGAAATAAAATTTGTTGTTTTAAATTTTACATTCAAATTCAGTCATTTTCCTTTTATATTTTAGAATATCTCATAGAGAAGTTTGTTGTTATTACAATTTTATTTAACTGTCATATTGTTAATAAATTAGATACTTAAGGTTACAAAACGTTTAAAACTTGATGAAAACAACGCAAAAAATAAATAAAAATAAAATAAATTAAACAAATCAAAAAGCAAACTAAAAAGATGCAGATATAAGAATAGTGAAACATAAGTTAACTAACAGAGGTGCAAAACAAAGTATAAAATCAAAGAAGGTTTCTTATTAGAACATTAAACATATATTAAAAAAAATTATTCACTTTTGTCTGTATTTTTTTTTCTTTTCATTTCATTTCATACATTCTTTTCAATTTTTTTAAACGTAGTGGAATTAATTTTTTTTATATAAAAATTTTATTTAAAAAAATATATATTTTAGTAAAGTTCATAATCTTCTATTTGCGCTAAACACTATCATATTCAAATACACTTTAAAGTACAAAACGAAAATTTAGTTTTATCACCATATTTTGGTCGGTCACTATCAAATCATCCCTACCATTCGTATGGTGCATTTGTGTCCGGAAAGCCTCTTCAGAATGCTCTGGCCGGCAATTGCATGTTCCAGTAGGCAAATGCACAAAAGGTGCATTCCCGTTCCATCGTGCCATCACCAACCTTTGGCCCATACAAAACCATCCCTCCTCTCCAGCAGTTGGGGAACTCGGCATAAAGGAACACGAAAACGGGAAAAAAGCATTTGCGACCAGTAAAGGGCCTCCGTACCCGGGGGTTCGGCGCAACAGCGCACAAAACAGTCTTCATTTACGTGCGTTTTATGTTTCACCTACTAACCTTCCATGCTCCATGGCTGAAATCTACTCCTATTATTGTTGGCCACTGTTTTTGGGGCGGGCGAGTCGCTCTGGCCGTGGGGAGGTGGTTGAGCTCGGTCGCTTTTCCTGCCCTTTTTTTCTTTTGCCGTACGTACTGTACTGCGATTGCACGAATTTAAGTTTTTCCGTGTTAAGCCGGGAGTGCTCTCATCGTCTCCACCTTGTTTCTCCACACTTTTTGGCACTCCTTCCTGAGGTGGGGGTTGTCGTTGTCGTAACGGCTACCAAACGGTAAAGGCCTACAGGCAGTCAGGTATCAGACTGCTCGGTAAAACGACTGGCTTCTGTTGCTAGGCTCATGATAAAGTGCACCTAATGATGGCTGTGATGACGACGACCACTGAAATACATACCCCTTCGCTGCACACTACAAACGGGGTTTGGGGCTCGGGGTGCATTGCTGTTTCGTTGTCCTTTAGCCAAAACAAGGGGGGCAAATTAGAACTTTGGAACGGGTCAGCTAAAGGGTAACGTGTTTAAGTTTCGTGTCATACTTGAACATGCAACAACCTGTCCGGTGTTGCCTTTAGAATCAATCCTTCCATCCATCCTTCCGTCTCTCTCTCTCTCTCTCTCTCTCTTTTATCCAACTTCTCAAAACTTGGAGGCTTTAGAAATAGAAGGCTTCTACTACAAAAAAGAGCCCCACGAGGAACCAACATTAGACCAACACGCATACACGGGACAGCGCTGTTCAGCCAGGCATAGGCTGCCATGAAATATCGCCTGGAAGCATGTTCTTGCATTCTCGGCACGACTCAAACGAACGCGTCATCTCGTCCAAAAATGGCTCGCAAACGGTTTGAAAAACGTTCCAGATCGAAACGAGCAATGCTGTTGGTTTGAATTTTGATCAACTCCCAAAATGCAATATACAAAAGTTGTGTGTGTGAGTTGTGGGGATTTGCCGGTCTGTGGACGGTCTATTGCTGCAATAGAGATACCAGCCTATAGCCAACAATTTGTGGTTTGTTTTTTCAGCGTTTTAACGATAAGAGCGATAAGTTTTAGTGCAGATGGGATTCATTATATCTACTTTGTATTTATACATTAACTGACCAAGGTCCAGACAAGGAGGTTGAATTGTGATGCACTTTGTAATAAGGTGATGTGACAGTAGCGTTAAGGATTAGACATAGTGTCTGAGATGAGTAATGCATCTGACTCTAGTTTTAGACTATATTCAATTTCCCTTCATAACGAGTACCTCTTCTAACGAGTATCGAATCTAAACCCCTTTCAACGAGCTAGATCTCGCATAACGAGCAATTAAAGTCCTGGAATGCCTCAAGCATCTTATAAACATATTTCGTTCAACGGGTATCTTTGGGTTGGATATCCTCCAATGTATTCTGAGAGACATGGACATCACCTCACTTAGTCGTCCTTTGAGAGTTCTGAAGGATTGTTTCAGGATGTGAAGAGTCGCTATAATAAGGAGCTCAGTGAGTTATACTATGAACTCGCTATCCAGGATCCGGTGGACTGATCATTACAATCCATCCCGATAAGTCCTTTTGGGTCGCTCACATAGACTGAGGAGGCATAGTAGGGCGAAACTGATATGGAATGGTGGCGTTGATGAGTTCATCCAAAAAGGCACTCGATCGTAAGCGGTTTAGAGTTTTCGACTCTAGAGACTCCTTTAGAGGAGTAAGACGGAATAAAGTCGTTTGGAGTCTGGATATGTAGCACGTTGAACAATATTTGTTTGTTATTTAATTCTACTTTCAAAAACATCCAAACAGTATGAAGATCTTGTGGAAGAGTGTATCCTAATAATGACATGAACGATTTCACAGTTCTGAACAAAAAAATTAGACGATATTGTCCTTCTGGATCTCAAACATTTGTCACACGTTATTAAAATAAATAAGTTTTACTACGACTTCTCAAAAAAGCGACCATATTTCAACCAACATATGTTACCGATAGTGACTACGAGATACGGCATAGATTTTATTGCTTCCAGACATCCATAGAAAGCTGTCAATGGGATCGTTTTTCCCACTGTGCCGTTATTACCATCTCGAAACCTTTTGTACACAAAGATGCGTCTTTCAGCGTGGCAACTCGCAACGGTCACATGGTGACAGTTTTTGAAGAAGATTTACGCGGCAAGCGGATAGTTAAGCATGGCGTGAAATTATCCTCAGCCACCCATAGCGAGTTGGAACGAGTCACGAATGCAATCGATTCATCTCCAATGTGCCACATGGTGATGCGTGTTCCATATACTGTCGTCATAATTCTTTTGCATACTAATTATTGCCATCCCTGTGTGTGTTGAGCGTACGAAGCAAAAACGTTTCTTTCAACGTTTGATGCTTTCTCGTGTGGAATGGTTCCATTTCTGTTGTATGACATATTTCTGTCTTGGCGTTCAAATCATGCATTACCAAGGCAAAGATCGATCGGTGGAACTGAGCAAAAGTAGTTCGCCATTTGTTTCGGGCCGTTACGTGTGGTGGTGCGTAATGTTTAATTGGAAATTGGAAACCATGACCGCCCTGGGTGGGGAGGGAGAAGGCCTTCTCATGTGGAATGGAAAGTAACACTACCGGGCAGAACACAAAAACCATTCCTTACCGAGGCCGTTACCAGAACGAACGGGATTTTGGGAATGGAATCAATTAGTTACACCCTTACAGCAGACGGCAAAATTAGATCGAATTATGTTTCGGCACTCGGTAAAACTCCAATAAAGTGAGCATACATCCTGCGTTTGCTGACCCTGCTGTGTAATTCCGCCAAGAACCGGTACACAAAATAGCACCACCGTTCCGTACAATCTCGATCCGTGGCTGGTGGAGAAAATAAACAAAATAATTATGCTTGCACCCTTTTTTTTTGCATGGTCCACACAGTGAATGAAGAAGGTGAAGGTGAAACAGTTCCTATGTTTGTGGTGAGGTGTGGGGAAGGGAAAAGGGCGAGGAAGGGAGGTAGATACACCAAAATCAATTTGCTTCGATTCGCTTTATCGCTCATGCATGCCGAAATCGATCAGTCGTCATCAGTCAGGGCGCCCGAAAATAACCAACCCGACGGGTATGGGTGTAAGCACGACACACGCAAAACCTTCAATGTGTCCTATCGTTTTGTTGGATTTTTTTGTTCCCTCTTCCAATTGCTTGTACCTGAAGTCATTAAGTCGGTAGGGTCAACAATTGGTGCAGAGGAAACTTCAATCGAACGCATCCAAAATTGTCACATTGATGTCCTTGATCTTTAAGGGAGAATTGATTTGCGTGCAGCATGACATGTGCCGTTCGTGTGTCCGTATTGTTCTTTTGATTTTCTCCTTTTCTATCAGAAGCACTAATTTTAATTTAGTTTAATGTTAATTTATTTATTTTTATTACTCATTTAACGCTATCACGACAATACTTCTTTAATATATAAAAAAACTATTAAGTGTTTTTAATTTTTTTATTATATTATTTTCTATTGTTATACATAAATGATCATTGGAAATAATTAAAATCATTAATTAAAAAAACTAAGCTCACTTGTTTAAACTGTAAATATCTGTTATATATAATCTGTTTTGTAGTTTGATAAAAATGTTTGAGTTAGTTTTTCTACTTTTGAAACTATTTATTTTATTATTTACTTTACTTCTTTTATTTAACAATTTTTTCTCATGACTTCTCTCTCTCTCTTAATAGTTTTTAATGATTCCTAACAAACTTTTAGAATATCGTTTCATGACAGTTTTCTTCAAACATAAAGACAATATAACAGAGAAGTGCAATCTGATACGATTTTCTTTTCCTTTTGATTGTATCCATTAGCCGTATTTTCCTTACCCCATTCTAACCTTCCCTTATCCCTCGCAGCATTGAAATCGACAGTTTCCCATAAAATCACAACTTAACCTAAAGCTGTCAGTTTTCCGGTAGTGTGCACCGGTGTGACGCGACAGCCATAGCCGTTTCCAGTTCCATTGTCTTAACGCCCGTACACGTACCCAGCCACGAAGCCGGCAGCGACTGACTTTTGAGTGACTTTTGGGTGCGTGTTTCCCGTGTGTACTGTCGCCGGAGATGTCTTACTCGGGTGCGCGCTTCGGGTTCGCAATTCGTTACGCTTCACCGCGTAAGACAAACATCATCAGCACCGGGTTTGGTTGCCGGGCGCGCAGGAAACGCACGATTCGATTCGCGTTTCGCAACGGAACGAGGCACGGGAACCGGGTGACCATCGTTTTTTGGAAGGTGTCCAGGAAATCCATTTACCCAACCCCGGCACAGAGGGTTTTGTTTTAAAATGGCCCTTTTTTTCTGTATTCGATTTGGATTGAAATTCAATTACGATTATCGCGTCTCGGTTTTGCGGATGGTTCATTTACTTTCTGTGCTGGCAGCGGTATTGGCAGCCGAGTTCTCACCGTGGCACAGAAAACTTGAAATGATTTTTCAAACCTTAAACATGCTTGTTCGAAGTTTAATTTGATTTCCTTAAAACAGGTTTCTGGAATGCTTTCTAACTGCATCGCACCAGTGCAGCTGCACTCGGCTCGGGATGCATCCGACACTCGCTTCACGTCTCATAAACAATCAATATCTATTTTCAACGGATCGCGAGAATAACAGAAGGCTACCTTCAGTACCCCAGGCGTCCTTCTCTAAACAACAAACGAGCAACAACGTGAACCCCACCCCTGCATACACCCAAGACGAATCGTATTTCCAAACAGCAAAAAAAAAGAACCTCGCCTCAGCTTCGTTCGCGTTTGCATTAAACTAGGTCAGTTTTATTAGCAACACTTGACTGGTAATAAAATTAATGAAATAATAATCTCAACCACTACCAGAGGCTTCGGTTTGCGTTTCACCAACTAAATTGCATATTGCACCCACTGGTCGCGGCCGCCGATGCACATTGGCAGTCTCTACCCCCCAAAAAAAGAGTCAAGTGTGCTGAATCCGGATCGAATGTTTGTGTCGAATGGAATTCGAATAGCGGTTGGAAGCTCTGATAGAAAATGCAACCCCCTGCAAAGGGAAGCAAGGGTGGTTAGTGTTTCTGAACGCACTAGAAACACCCACTCGAAAAGATCGAGGTAAATGAGGTGCTGAAAGCTGGCTAATGCAGTTGCCACGGTTGGAAGAGAAAACCGAGCAATAAGCAAAAAACAAGAGTTCAATTCTCGCACTTTTCGATTGGTAATGTTGTTTTTTCTGCTTTTTTTTGCCGTACGACAAAGTGCATCTCAAATCGTGCGGGTGCATCTCATCCATCCATTGACGTCATACGGGCTCGTGGGTGAGATAGGGTTTCATTATCGATTATTATTCCAGTGAAGAAGATTTTTTATATTTTCCAAAATGGTTTTCCTGGAATTTAGTGTATGATTGTCAATAAAATATGCTTTAATTATATTTTAAATATATTAGTTATTTTTGAGTTTTAGAATGCTACAGCAATTAAATATACGAGTACAATTCTCAACTAATCCTTGTTTATTAATTCCCCCTTTTTTAGGTATAAAAAAATAAATCTTACCAGACTTTTTTTCAAATTCAATAATCGACGCTTCATTGAAACTTTTATAGAATAAGAGATTCAAAAAGTCGAACAAAAAATAAAACCTAGCAAAATTCAAACTGTAAGTGGTCAAATGTCAAAATCAGCTTGAATTATCGAAGTAACTGATTGCCATTAATTTAATGGTTTTTGATGATATTTTCGATAGAAAACCTTTTAGTAAATTATTTTTCAATTATTTGCACTTTGTAGTGCTAGTGTCATATTTATTAAAAACATTTTATGTTATTGTAATAAGTTCATAATTAATGTTAAATCCACGATTAACATCTGAAAGTCATCGGCGTATGATGGTGATCACCTACACGTTACCCAACACATCAGTCGACTCCAATGCCATTGAAACGATTTGTTTATTGTGGCTTTTGTTGTTGTTGCTGTTCGTCTTTCGATATCAACCCAAATGCATCAAGACAACGAGGTAACCTTTTTCCCATGCCTAGGCCGATTAAGATTTCTGATCAGTATCCGGACGACTAGCCTGACCTGATCGACTAAACCCAAACGAACCTTCAGAAGTGTGCCTTCCCGCTCCCACTCCCACCCACTCCCCTTCCCTAGTTCATCAATCTATACCGATGAGCCGCTCGATTGAATGCAAATTTCTGTAACAAATTTAAGCATCTTCTCCTCGGGTTTGCCACCCTCCCACCGTTTCCATCAGGTAGGTTTCTTCATTTCCGCCGACTTAACGCAAGAGGGAGACCCGCAACGGAACGGTACGATATCAGTTTCCGGTCAGCATCTAATGCAATTTAATCGGAGCGATTTGTGACCTTGCTCCGGAAACTGCTTCGCTGCGTTATGAATATTCATCGTTCATTAGCCAAAGTGGCAAAATCGCTAGCAGCAGTAGCAGAAATAGCGGAGCATCCCTGCAACTAGATCCGTTCAGTGGGAAAAACTACCATCGGGGGGAAAAAGGGATGGACGAAACGGGGGGGTAGGATTTGCAAAATAGAAGATGTTTTCAGCACAGATTGAAGTGGAATCGGATCGCTATTTCCTTCGCTCGCTATTTATATGATGATAATAATATAAAAAAGGAGTAGCAAAAACGTTTAACGCTTTTGGTTACTTCGTGTTTGCTCATATCGTGGTTTAGCATCTACCATGTTCAATCACATCGTCTTGGAGAACGGTTACATCCACTAGAAACTTCTCGTGTCTTGGACCTTCTTCCGATCGACACATTCGTTTGCTTGTCAGCAAGAATATCACCATCGTCATCATCATCATCATCACTATTAGAAACAGCAGTCGATGCAGCTACATCATCAGTATTCCGCCCGACGAAGCGCTATCAATCAATCATTGCAAAAGGCAATGCGCAACAAACGAACATTGCCTTTTCTTCCGTCTTCTTGGGAAGTTAGTAAGGAGCGTTTGAGTGCATCTCCCTTGGATGTAACCGGTTGCAACACTGCGTCACAAACGTGCGGTGCTGTAAAATACAGTGGTGGGCGTAGTTTTGTAGTTAATTAGATATATTTTATTTTAAATATTTTCAGTAAAATCGTTAGTAAAATAGTAAAAATGAATTGGATTTAATGTAAAGACGAATGAGCGAATCGAAACCTTCGTACTTCCACAGTTGAGGAAAAAATTATACTCATTATATTCTTTATAAATAAATTAGTGTTGCGTGAATCTGATTCATATTCATGAATCTGAACGAATCTTTGAACTAAATGAATGAATCTGAATCTCTATTCTGAAGATTCGTGAATCCTCATTGAATTATGAATCTTTAGAGTCTGTTCCGAGAGCCGATGATTTATGGGATTGCCCCTCCAAACCCCCGGTCAGCCCTTTTAATTTAAGTTTGTTGGCAGCGAATAATAAACGATTCATGAATCTTTCAGGATTCATTTGAATTTATGAAAATTGATTAATATTTTGAGAGTCGGCTCGAGATTCGAATGAATCTTCACTGAAGATTCATATGAATGAATTTTTTCAAAAGATTCAATGAGCACAAGACTAATACAAATGCTTCGGTCTAGTCTTAATATGTAACTTCACTATTTTAAAAAATATTTTTGTTTTGCATATTTTTGAAAACAAGGTTAACATATAAAAGGGTGTGATAATGATAAACTTCAACAACAACAAAAATTAATTTTTTTAAGAAGCTATTTAATATTATTTTAACATCTCAATGAATGAAGCGAAATGAAAACGATTAATATCGGTGTTACTATTATAAAAGCATGACCTGTACCAACATTTTGCAAAAACCTCGTACGGCGCTTCAAATGAGCGAACAACTTAATATGCTAACCAGTAATTGAATTTGCATAAAATAGAGCTTTTCCCTTCCTGCACCACCGAAACATCTGTAAACAAAAGTGGATTATAAATCCATAAAAAAGAAGGAGAGAAAGAAGGGAAGTTTTTTTTTTGGTTGCTAACTTTGAATTGTATTCGGCACGTTCTATTCTCTTTACGAATGGAAGTTCTTCGAATCCAAGTTGCCATTTTCATCATTCATCATCAACGGTTGAACTGGTTCCCGATTAAGTCTAATCATCATCATTCATCGCCCGATGGCAGAAATCAATCGATTATCGCAGAAACCCGCATAAGGAAAACCGAACCACTCAGCTCGATTCCAAATTGGTGCACAGTTTTAGCGCACTCGGATTCATTGGCCTTATAGGAAAAAAAATCAAACAACAACCATACACGCCAATCTCTAGCGGGAGTGTTTCGGAGTGTTTGAAAAATGGTACAATAAATAAGAAAATTGGTTTGCCTATAAATCCACTTCGTGCGCGTTGTTTGTTTCACTCTCCCTTTCGCTTTCCTGGGGATGGGGGTTGGTTTTATTTTGTGTGTTGCTTTGCTACGGACTTATGCTACGATTAACATCAACACACGCAAATCTTTCCCCGAACCCCGAAAAGCTGTTGCTTGATTGCACTACTTCTCCGTGCGCTTCGGAACCGTTGCCTGCCACGGGAAGTTGATGCCTAGACTAGACTAGAGTGTACAACCAATTTATTGCCTTCTGCACCTTTGCTTCGTTTGGTACGGTCAGAGAATAAAAAAAAACAAGGTAACGCAGACAGTAGCAATAGCTAACTTACACGAAGGTGTGTTTGTATGTGTGCAAATGGGGGGAGATGCAATAAATTGTAGCAATAAAATTATAAATTTGTAGCCCACCTTAACACAGCCCCGCACGGGAGACCTGAAAATTATCGTTACGGTCAGTGAACGGAATTCAACACCCGATAGATCCGTTGCAAAATGGTAATGAGCATTCCAGCATAGATAGGGGAAGAAAAGGGGTAGCGAAAGGGTAAGGGAGACTATTTTTGGATGTTAAAAAATGCAACGGAATGTGCATTTAGTGCAATGAGTTTCGTAAAGGTGAAGTGTGGTTAAAGACCGATTTTAAGTTTTTTCTTCGTATTTATTTTTTATTTATTTATCTTAGTATTTATTTATTATTATAGACTAACTCCCTTTTTTAAATGGATCATAACTACAATTTTAGATCAGAATCAATTTCTAAAACTAAATTTGTTTAAAAAAAAGTATAGTCCGTAAGTGTTAAAACGATTGAGAGTTAAACTTCCATAGAAATGTTTTTCCTGCTTAATATTTTAACTTTCTACCCTTATTTTACTTCCTTATTATTTTACCCATCCATTTCCCTGATTAACATGGCATTAAAAACGTAAGACGATTTGCTTCTGCGTTTTGTGTCATTGAATGTCAGCTACAAAAAAAAACAGGCAACACTAACAAACGTTCACGAGTGTTTCCATTTCTTCCGGAATCCTTTTCTTCACAATGCCAAATGCCTTCGACAGGCGGAAAATCCGAGTATCATCGTGAATGATGGGGCACAAATTTTCTGCTACGATCATAAGCGCAGTGATTTCCGCGACCCATTCCATAGGTTTGTCGCTTTTCTTTTTGCCTCAGCTGAAGAGGTTCAAGAACGAAAAACTAAGGAAGTTGATAAGGGGATTCGACATTTTCAGTTAAAATAAACAACGAATTCAATTTAATAGATGAATGAACTTAAAAACCCTCGACGGAAAGACCTACTGACAACGGAAAGTTGTTTCCCCCTTTTTTATGAATCAAGCAGCTAGGAAAATGAGCAAAATAAAACACAAAAAAAAAACAGCTAAGGATTCACCAAGCTCATGGTGTGAAGAAAAAGTTATGCCTTCCACCCGTCACTTAAAACACACGAAATCGAGCAAATGAAAGGAAAAAAAACTCCACCCCAAAAACAGATAATCCCCCCGCCAACGCCAGTATTCTATGTTTTGTTTTTCCTTTTGCGTGTTTTTCATTCATTCTTAGACGAGGGCAAAAGAACGAAGAAGATGAAAAAAGCGAACCAACTCGGAACAATGCGCTCATCATTGTTGTTGCGTGGTGTCATTTTTGCTACGATGAAAAATGTGTTTGAAAATGGCAAAACACCACTCAATTCGTTCGCAGTGCTAAAGCGAAAAGTAGGGAAAGAAAACATCACCCCAAAAGAAACCCCCCGGTAGAACAAAACCCCAAGGCACCGCAAGGTCTACAAGGTGATCCTGCTGAGGAATGAAATGTGCACCAGCAACGCCTTTCGGAATGGACGGGCGTCAGGAATTAATGTGCCGGAAAAACGTGCCAAAAAGAATGGGGCGGCCGTGAAGGAAATGAGGATTTGAGCAGCGAAATCTCGCTACTTCAGATTGGTTGACATTCTGGTTCGGTTTTGCTGTGTGCCTTTGTCAGACATTGTGTCCCTTTTTTTTCTTGAATGAAGAAGCATCGATTGGGCAGTGTGGGTAAAGGAACACATTAAGCTGATGACTAGTTTTTTTCTTGCTGTTGCTTCTTCTTTCGTTTCACTGCTACATTTGACTACGTTTTTTTTCCAATTTCCTTCTGCCGTTCCGGACGGGTTAACGATAATAAGGACGTGCAAAAGCCGTTTGCCGACACCAGATCGCATCGGAAGATGAAGGAAAAGGTTAATTTGAATGAAATGTTCGCAAATTTACATGCAACTGTCACCTTAGGTTAGGAGGAATCTACCAACAAAAGAGGCTTAATGTTGTTCTTGACATTTCAAACCATTTAAATGTGGCCAAAAATTAGATATCGTGGGATCACTTCATAAATCACCTTCTCTTAACGGTAGTATAATTATCGTGGAAGAAACTTTCACTGAGACCTAGCGTTGTAAGGACTACAACTCCCTCATTTTCTTTATTATATCATAAAGATGTTATGGTTCTAAGGACCTCTCAGATATTGGACATACTTTACATCTAGAATATATCACCTCTTCGACGTTAAGTACTATAACTAAACTTCTCTATATCTTGAACATCTTGAGTGATCAGCAACGATTACTCCAAAGTTTACATTAGCTGAGGATCAAAATTCAAGATTTGACGATGACTCCAGCTAGGCACCATCCCTTTCCTCATGTGATTTGAGACGAATAGAATGTATCTTCTCAATTCCTCAAATCGTAGACATCACATAGATTTCTCGAATTTGCTTTAGATTCTCAAAGGTGCGCTCTTTAGTTCCTGAAATCACTCTCTAGTTCCTGAGCACTCAAGTTTGAAGATTATAAATTTGTCTGCTAAAATGTTCCAAGCTGACTAAAAAGTATCTTTCCAATTCCTCAAATTGTAGACATTACATAGATTTCTCCAATTTCCTTCAATTTCTCTAACGAGCGCTCTTTAGTTCTTCAAATACTGAGCACTCAAGTGTGAAGATTATAAGTTTAATGTACGATAAAAATAAGTAGCTACATCGTAAAGGTTGCTAAAAAGTTCCGAAACATTCAAGATATGAGATGCACCTACATTGTATGTATGCGTTTAAGCGCAACGAGAACATTGAGTTATCTAACCAGGATCTCTTGGTCGAAAAGATTAAAATTTGACGGCAGAAAAAAAGGCAGCTACATGATACAGCACCCTCGTTAGTGTTAACCAGGTTCACCAAGTGCACAATTATCCATTACACCCAGCTACGGTTTATCAGCTCATTGCCATCGCAAAAACGTTATTTTCCTCCATCAGTTTTTTTGCTTGTTCGATTGGTCACTTCACCCTTTGCAGCTTGTATGCAAAATGCACGCAAATCATCACTTAAGAAAGCGTTATGCATTTACTTCCATTTTTGTGTTGAGATCCATTTTTTCAAACATACATTTGACATTATGAAGAAAAACGCAAAAAAAACGTCACCCTCTGGAAAAACCAACCAAAACGGTAGGTTTTATAGTGTTCGCTTTCAACTCGCTATCATTTATATAATCAGCTCTAATAAATTATCGAATTACCCTTCGCAAATTCCATTCGCTTCCCATACTTGCGTCTAAATGAATCAATTTAAATGTGCATGAAATTTTCAAACTCGGGCTCAGCAAATGCATTTCAGTCCTACCTTTTGCACTGCACAATTGTGCATTTGCTTTGCTCGTTTGGTTGTAGGAGAAAAAAAATTAATAGGCTTTTAACTTATATTTTGAAACAAAACAAAAAACTCTAACAATACCTTCACCCCTCCGTTTTAAAAGGGGTAGATCGTTATCAAAGCTGCAAGCGTTGGTGTCCACTGTGTGCGCAGAGTAGCATTGCAATTGCCAATGCGCTCGTTACTCGCCGTGGCGTTGATATTTGTCTTAATTGTCAACCGGCACGGAATGGTGCGATTACGGAAGCAACAGCGAGACCGGTCTAAAAGGTTAACCCTACTAGCTGGACAACGGGGTTCCCTTTTTTGGGGGGCCGGCCGTAGCAAAAGGTATCACTTTAATCACACCTGAATGTGCGGATCTAATTTTCCTACCGATGATACGTGATGATATTGTACGTCAGCACGAGCAGCAATTGAATTGAACGGTAGGCGTTGCCAGACAATTAACTATGCTAATTGCATTAACTGTCATACGGTGTGTTTGTCCTCCGAATGCCCTCCGGATGTCACAAATGGATGTCGCAAGCGTTTCCATTGCTTGTACCGATCGCATGTGGGACGGTCTTGAACCTACGCAGGAACTATCATTAGATGATTTATAAAGCTAAAAGCGTGATTTCCGTACTATTCTGGGTTTTTAATTTTGATTTTGTGCTAACGCTTTAAATGACGAATTTAACCTATGTAAATCCACTTTAATTTCACTTATTTCTCTTTCTCTTAAAAAATTCTGATGCATAAATAAGGGTTGAGGAGAAACTAATTAAAACAAATTATTCTTTAAAAGAGCTAAAAATTCCTGCACGTCTTCTATCTGTCATGCCAACGGGGTACGTCTGAAAGGTGAGCCATTTTGCTTCCTTTCTTTTACATTGTCTCTCATTACTTTCTATTTATCAACAATTAGTACGGTGTACGGTGAGTTGCTATGCTGACGGTTGTGTTCCAAAAATACAAACGCACGAAATGCAAACCGTACCAGGCAAAGCCCTTATCATGTTCATCTACTAGAATGAACTGGAAGCAGAAGAAGAAAAAAAACCATTTCCATTCAAAAATCAGTGTCTATATTGCCCTACTACCAACGTACACACTGGATGGATCACGCAGCCATTTAACCGTATCCTTTCCATGTCCTTGCCAGGGGGTTTTCCCTTTAAAAAAAAGCGATTTTTCGGAGCGAAAATATGAATCGAAAATAGTTGCATGTAATGTTGCTTAATAGGATTATTTGCTGTTTCTCTACCCAACATACGAAGGACTTTTCACTGCTGACTCAGCATTAGCTTTCTTTGTGTGTGTGCTTTTTTTTTCTATCCAACGCGTTCATTCACCTCAAAGAGGAAAATAGCTCGGCAAGAGAAAATATTGAAATGGAAATGAGAAAATGGAATGCATGAAAAATTGTGCCGGTTTCGTTCAGGACCGAGATTTGGAAGTTTTGTACGATGATAAACGATTGAAATGGAAGTATCAGTGAAAAAAAATTCTGACCATGCACATTTCTTTGTTATTTATTATTTATCTTATCTTGCTGTAATGTTCTTATCGAGTTTGCTTTTCTAAAATAAATTTTATAGTATTTTTGACTAGTTTTTTAGATGCTTTAGTTTTTATATTTATGATTTTCTTTTAATGTTTAAATCTCATTTTTTCATCTTTATTATTTGCTTTATTAGCTTATTTGTTTTGTTACATTATGTATGTTTTTCTTCCTTTTTTGTTGTATTGTTATTTTATTATTGTTTCTTAAACAGATTTATATTAATTTCACGTTTTGTTTTCGTTTCTTTAATTCCAAATTTCCTTTCCAAAATTAAACAACATAACATCATTTATAAAAAAAAAACTGCTACTTTTTTATCATCCCTAATATATTGGTTTATTTACGATATTTTTTGCGAAAAAAACACTCCTCATAAAAGTGTTCCACCCTGTCAGGCCCGATCGTACGCATCCCAGCAGTTTAGCAGTGCGATCTATTTATGCCACGGTTACTTTTTCCTGCTCATTTGCCGTTGCGGTATAACATTTAAACCGCGTGCTCTTTATTGTGATCCATCGAGCATCGTTAGTGAGCTGTTGAAAATTACGCCAAACCACTCCTAATGTCACCGCGCGTTAACCTCAAACAAACAGTCATAAATCGCTTTTCCCTTCGCGTAACGATCGCGTCCTATTGCTAAACGACAGCCCCCCCTTCCATCTCGTTATTCCAACCCCAAAAAAAACACACAACTACCCCCAAGCCCATTGCATTGAGTGCACTCGAGCATCAAGCCACCACCGGGAGTGGGGAAGACCAACAAAACAAAAAAAGGCAGAAACGACTAAAGCAAAACAAAACCAACCACAAAACTGTACAAACTAACCTACCAAGCCCAGGGTTCTTGTCTCCTCACCAAACCGTGACTTTCACACTGGTGTACACCAGGTACCAAAAAGGGGGAAAGGGGAAGCAGAACAGGCAGGTGATGAGTATAATAAATATTAAAATAATTGTTTTATTTGCTCGAACGGGCGGCCCTGTCCTGGCTGTGGCAGGCGCGCTTGGCAATCAGCGCGCACGACTTTGTGCCTCGCGCAGGCGGGACCGGTTCTGACCGGGCCCTACACAACTATATACACTCTGACTCGTCTCGACCCGAAACTGGGTCTTTAGTGCGATTGGCTACGGTCCACTGACCACCACACATTACCCCCTCAGCAGTACGCTTCGCTCCCTCCCGTGCATCGGGTGATGCTGCAGTTGGCACCGTGATACATTTATCATCATCACCATCAGCACTAGCAGCAGCAGCAGCAGCAGCAACAAGGAGAACAAACAGACGCAAAGCCGGCATCCGAAGCGGTCGGTTTGTTTCAGGGCCACCGAGTATATACCGCGAGTGAGAACAACAGCTCAACACGCTCAACGGGTGGAAGACATACGTTAACTAAACGGACCAAGGCAAGGACAAGGGCGACCGGGGGGTTGCACGGAGTTGCAAAACCGGGACCCCGAATGAAGCTAGCAAACACTAATTTAACACAAAACAAACATACGAATATTTAATTCTTAACAAACGAGTAACCGGCCGGTACACGGTGCTCGTTAAGGGGGAACGCTGCGAGCGCATCCACACACGCTGAGGTGTTTGGGGCAGAATGAGTTTGAATGAATAAAATAACAAAACATGACGTAGAAGCATAGTTTTTTTGTTTCGTTTTTATTATGCATCACAAAACGTTTGCGAATGGAAAGTAATGCGACGAGGAGTGGTTGTAGAAAATCAGAATAATATTTTAATTCACACCACTTTCGTATCTCATGCATGTCTTTTTTTTTTGTTTTCCTCAATCACTCCCACGGGCACATCCCATCAAAATGTTCCATTAAATGGAAATTTATTTCATCGATTTTTAAAAACTTCATTTGATTGTGTCGCTCGTTTTTGGGGTAAAAAAGCACTTCTAGCACGAATCCCGTCCCCCGTAAATTTTGCAAAACTGCTAAAGCCGGTAAAGAGATCTATTGCCCTTCGGAGAACAGTTAGTGAGTGTTTTTCTCCCCGCGGGGGCACACACACTTTTGTCACACAACGATACCGAATGCTGATAGCGTGATTCATTGACAATCTGAATTTTATTTTTTAACTTTCCTAATACACCCCTTGGGGGGGGGAGGTTTTGAAACTCGCGTGAAGCCGTTGGAAGCCACAGCAATCTGTTATGCTCGATTGAAACATGCAAAAAATGGGGACTACAATAGAAAGGTTCACACAAAAAGCTGTTGAGTTGAAAACCGTCTTTTAATACAACAAATGGAACAATATGCTTGGATAAGGAAATATGATTTTTAATTTTGATTTTTATATTTTTTTATTTTCTTTATTCATTTATTTTCTTTATTATGTTATTTTAAAGCAATTTTAGGCTTTAATGATTTTTTCTTTGATAAATTGTATTTTTCTTTATGATTTCTGTGATTGATTCTAAAATATTATATATTTTGTATAACTTTGTGTTTCTTAATTTCAATTTTTACTTTTATCAAGTCTCATTTGTCTTAACTTTTTTATGAACTTATGAACTGTAAACTATCGTTAACTGATTAACTTCAAATCTATTTTTTTATATTTTACATCTCCATACAACATACTCCATACAACAATAATTCGTTCAAATTTGGTTGCTCTAGCAAACAATGTCAACCACGATAATGTTTGTGCGATGAAAGGAAAAAAGTTGTTTCTACTTGTATAAAATACTTCCATCTACCGTGAGCAGTGTCCTATACTAATAGGATCATTGTGAAGAGTTTATTCTAACCTCAACTAGGGAGAAGACGAAGGTGCAATCATAAAAAAAACCATACACTATCTAGTCTGCAAAGCCATTAAACTCAATGACCACTGCAGCGCAAATGGTACGATGTAGTAGAAAATTGACCACCTCATCCACCCAGGCCGTAAACAAAACGTTCCTCTTCCACCGCGCCAGAAGGTGTTGTACTGTGAGCGCAACTTCGGACCAAACAACCACCCAACACCGTCCGTAATGGTCAACACATCATATACTACATACGTTGATTAAGTGAACTTTTTAGTTGACTTTTTCTCGCTCCACACCGTATCACCGTTCTTCAGAACGCAAACTCGATCGAGGAGGTTGGGGGGATGGCGGAAAGGAATGAGCCGGGAGAGGGGTGTGAGCTAGTGACACATGGAGTCAGTCACATAACCTAATTGAAACCGATTACGGAAGGAAAAGCCGCTAGAACGCAACACAGGGGCTAGCGCAAGTGGACAATTGTGATAAAGCCTGACAGCCTGTCAACTGAACTCTCGTCAGCCGGTGTCAAGTGACTGTTGCTGATATGATGAATCGATGTCAACTGGCCGCGTGCGTGAGATACCGTACCAGCTGTGGCCGTTGCCTCATCTAAGCTGTCAAAATAGTGAAGCGCAACGGTAGCGAACGGTACAAATGTCGCCGGAATGGGCCGCGTATGCTCAGTGAGCTCTTTCGTCACAAAACTGACCTTTTGTGGTTCGTGTTGCGTACACACCACACACCCCAAACCCCCCCCCCCCCCCCCGATACCTTCCCATGCAGGGCATGAGCCACCTTTTTCGGGCACAAATGGTGGAATGGGTGCTGCTAATGGATTCGTGGCTCGTAATCGAAAATTACATAAATATATTGCCCATGTGTCAACGAACCCATGGCTGATCTCGGCTCTGGTCATTTTCGACACGAAGCTTTTTTTTTCTATGCTGTTGCAGTCCGATCTCCTCCTATCTCGCTTGGTTGTGTACGGGTTACGGTCGTTTCGTCGAACTTAAAATTCAAACATCTCCGCCCAGCATGCTGGAAACGGCACATGGCAAAGGCACCAGAAACGCTAAAACTGATCGTACACTTGGAGATGCGTGGTTTGGATCACGTAGCAACAGTTTTGGGGCGGATACCCCGAAGGGCGGCTTTGGTGCTTTGGGGTTTGGCTTTTTTTCTACTTCCTAAACTGATTTCCGATGGACGAGATTTGGACGGTAGTTCCAGTTTTGTTTGATAGAGTTGACGCCATTGAGAGACTGAGTCCTCCATTGACCTCAGATGTTGTCACTGATTTAGAAAGTGAATTCAAAAGATTTTTTTGAAAGAAATATTTATTTCACTTGCATAAATAATGAGAATTGTTGGTTGCTACTCACATAATTAAACAATTTCTTGTAAACTTCCTTTATACATTCGTTCATTCAAAGGACATGAAAAATCCAAGTCTATAATCGTACGACTTTCACTTGCCCTAATAAAAGGAAGTTTATTTGGAGATTAGAACATAAAGATGGTACCAAAACACCTACTACATTAATTTAAGTACAGGTTATAAGTATTTGATTTAAGTACATATGCATGCTGCTGCTTGTATTCATTGCTCGGCTACAATCTTTACTTTACATTGATTGATACCACAATCCAAACGTTCATCACAACAGACCAAAAACTAAGTGTGTGATTTTAAAATTACCTTAAATGACCCTTTCCGTGTGATTATATATCATGCCCAGCAAGCCCATGTACTCCGGACCCACCGACGAACGCGAAACCGAACGACCCACATCGCATCCTCTAGAAACAGTTCCAGTATAATACCACACCTCGGTGGACCAATAAATATAGCCAGCGTCTTAAACTCCGCCGGTAATGGTACCTTTTCAAACATTCATACCGTACGGAAGGTGGTGTTCCCGTGTTTCGCTGCCCCTATCACGCTTACCGGCTTAGGGCAAACAAAATATGGCCAACATCAATCGGTTCCATTTCCACAAAATTGAGCCGGCGGTACGATCGATCGCCCAATGGACGACAGGGAGGGAAATATGTAGTAACATTAGCCTCCAGAATACAAAATAAGAAAACATGCAACAGCAAGTACGTTAGTGAGTAAAAGCGGTAGCTCACGCAATGGTTACACGGAACTGGTGAAAAAATGACCACGGCCCTGCAGGAACTATCCCCACGGCCAGCTTGATAATCTCGGTGGGTTTAATGATTTTAAATTACATATTTCACTCCTCAACCATCGTCCCATCGCAAGCGAGGCGTTAATCGAATCGTGTGTGGGGAAAACAGTTAGCCGGTAAACCTCCTTGTAAGCTTAGTTCGTGTTTCGTAGGACATAAACAATCAAGAATTGTGTGGTTTAATTTTTGATATCCTGGAAGCCTTTCCATTGCAGCGACTTTTAGACTTTCTCTACCAAAAGCTTTGCTGGTGAGCAAAGGACGCTTAAGATGTTCCATTTGTGTTCTCCGTATGAAGGATTTTGAGACAAAAGAGGCATCTCAGGAAGACAGTAGGATAAATAAATTGGACATTTGACAGAAGATCAATAAAGGTCTGATCTACTTAACCAACGACCACACTCAACTTGCCTTGAGAAATCGAAGAGAGTCTCTTCGCAGTATCCTTAAATATAAAATCAATTACCTTGGTTTTGAAGAGCATTAAAAGAATCTCCTGAAGTCCTTAACTTAACAATTTGGACATATAACGCTTCCTCTATTCATGTGGAGAACCTTAAATACTATCTGGATGTGGGTCGTCCGGTGTCATTCTAATGACAGGATCTGCTCATGAAGCAGCTCATGACTACAATGAGGTCATCAGTCATCTTTTAGTCTTCATTCCCATACTGTAATTCCTCAAACATTCTCCATCTTATGTGGCACTACAACCTCAAGACTGGTCTTATTCTACTATTTCTGGCTTTACTAAACTGTATTTCTTCCTAGCAGTTCTTGCCTCAGAGACATATGGGAGTACTTAATAGGACTATGTATGTCCAGATAGATATTTTGAGTGAAGAGCCTTGTTTCGGCTATTAAAGGAAATGGGTTTCAGCCAGCAATAAAGCCAGTATCTCAAAATCTTCAAACGATTTCAAAGTAAGACGTCGGTCACCTTCCCGTTATTTGGGTTTTGTGAACAGAACCGCTGGGTGTCGTCACCCTTCCTAAAGTGTAAATTCATGTTAAACAAACATTCAAAAATTGCTTATTTTGAATAATAAATTTATTGCAAATATTTTCCTGTCCAGTCAGTTGTATGAACCTCAGGAAATAATTTTTAGCACTTCTATCCGAACACACATTGTGTAAGCAAACTCTCTTAACACCTTCTTCATCGATGCATGCACATGAAATTCTTCAATCAGCAAGCAATATCGACAACAGCTACATCCGGTCTGTGTTTGCTGTCCCGGGCAGTAAAGTTCGTGTAGCACAAACATGGCACCTAAGCTCTGGTAACGCATGCAACCCGTACCCGAAATAAGTAAGTAAGTCTTACTGGGCAAAACAGTGCACAGCGAAACGAAAGCCTTGTTTGTGTTCTTTGTTTCAAAAGAGGTCTAGGCGTTTTCGTACAGAGGGCCGCCGCGCAAAAGGGTACGAAACGCGGACAATAAATTACGTGTACAAAGTAGACAAAAACTAAACATTACAACCCTGACAGCAGGAAGGAATCCGTATTAAATCGAAAACTTTGTCTTGCAAAGTTGACATGCACTAAGCGTTTCGGGGGACAGGGGGAGGGGGTGGTTTCAGTGTTTCGCGTGTTTGTCACTCCGGTAGCAAGAACTATGCTTTTGCATTTCATATTCAAAGCTCGATTTCTATCGCCTTTTGTCGTTGTGTAAAGAAATAAAAAAAAAACGGGTTGCAACACCACAACTGCTTCTTTTGTAGAAAGTTCTAGGTTCGGTTGCACTGGTCTAGAACAACATTACAAACCAGTGTGTGTTCATGCAGGTCGGTTTAATAATTTCACTAGATTAAATAATTATTTATGAACACCGCGTGTCAACAAGCGAAAGAAGCGGAAGCCTTCCTGCATGCAAACCTTCATTCCTTCAGGTGTGTTGATTACAATCGCTAGGTAAGCCCTTTTGCTCGTTGTTTGAAGCACAAGGAAAAAGGTCACTGAAGGTGGTAATTTGTAGTTATTTTAATAATTTCTACACCACAAAAAAAATTACACCACTCCAATCTAGGACCCCCTCGGTGAAGGATACACGTCCAATGAGATATGAATAAATTTCACGAAAAGTGGAAAAGTAATTTCCATACAGTTTCTTAGGAGTTCCATGCACAAAATGTTTCATTTACAAATGCATTTGTTTGAATGGAAAAGATGAAGAATTAGGACTTTAACCATATCCGACCGTTGAAGGATCAGTGACCGTACTAAATGGTCGGGAAATCAAATTCGTTGTACGCAGCTAGCCGGAAAAGCGCAAACGTGGAAGATTTCGAGACATTGATAAGATTTGTCTAAGTTATTCGCCCTTCCTAGAACTTCCTAGAACTTCGACGGTAGGAGGAAGAAGGTTGAAGCAAAGTGACCAATTAAACGAAACCTTACACAAGGAAGTTTTACACTATTCGCATGCTAGTGGCAAACAGAAATATATAAAAAAAATACATAATCATGCTATTCCTAAGTAAAATAGCAAAGCAGGACTCCAAATAAAAAAATGTATTTAAAAGCGACTGAAAAAATGAAACTTTCACCACACTATCACGCGATATGGGTAAACAGATTGTTTTGCATTTATGCTACATAAATCATTGTTGATATATGTTTTCTTTTATTATTTTTTTGTCTATTTTAACTATCATTATTTTTTACTTTTATACTTTTAGACAATTTTTTTTATTTCTCTTTAGTTACTTTAAAAACAATTTGAGATAAATTAATTAAACAACTTTAGAAACCCTTGTAAACATTTATTTCCTCTTCTTTTCATTTTTTTGATTCTCTCGCTTTGCGTGTCGTTTGACTTTTTCCTGTACTAACTCACCACTCACAATAGACGTGCATGGCAAGCACCATTCGACGAATGGACAAGAAGTGAATTCTTCCACCGATGCATGTAACAATGCTTTCCATCATATCGATATAACCATTAAACATTGTTTTTCCTACTCATTTTCTTGTTGTTTTCCACCTCGTGAATAGAAACACATACCATTACTAAAACAATCCATCTCCATTTGTTAACCTTACCGTGGTCCTTACACCAGTGTACTGCAGCTCATACCAAAATCACCCTTCAGGATGACCACTCTTACCCTCAGAAGGGGTTTAATTAAATTTATGCAAATCAGATCGACCGATCACCAAGGTACCAGGCGGTGCACCGCAACGATTCGGGTGGAATAAAAATAATTACCCCGACTGGAATCAACCCCGAGTTCGATCGGGCTGGGAACCACTATGCCATCTCGCCAACAACAACAATAACCCCTTCCCAACTCCTCTTTCCAAGCTGACCTACGACCTGTGAGCATCATCGTTCACCGTAGCATCGTCGCGCACCTTTTGCACCGCGGTTTAGTGAACCGTGACCGGAACGAGAGTGTGACCGTTAATAATTTGTTGCTAATTATTCATACCCGGGCAAGGGGGGCAATCGGATTAAAAATCATTGACACTAATTCGATCAGCGGGAAACAAATTGGCAAAAAACAAAAAACCAGCTCGTATATTGAAATCATACCCGCGTGATGATGGATATATGAAGCAACGGAGCGCTCCTTTTAATGGCAGGCAAAAAAGGCGAATAAAAAAAATCACGATTCAGTTTTGCATCGAAATACGAAAACAAACAGATGAAGTACTTTACTAAGCTCACTCGTTCAGCTTTCATCATGTTCAATCGGTGAGTGAAGTTTTTCATCGGTTGCATCAATGCAATGCAGTTCATTTGAATTTATGCATGGAGCTGCTGTTAGTGAAGCTTTTTTGTGTGTATGTTTTGGAACAGTTTTCCAAAAGGGAAAAATCCATTATTTTCCATTGTTTGCCGAACACAATGATCCTCATTATGGTAGGATTTTTGAATAAAACTCTCTGTTTGCCAAAAAAAAACAACTAGAAATGCGTATAGAGTTTATGAGAACACATTTTTAATTGGTTCTGTTCAATGTTTGCATGAAGCAGTAATTAGTTGTTCTCCATCAGGAATATTGAGCAAAACTCTTGTAATTTTTTAATATTTCCAAAAAAAAAAGCAAGAAACAGAAAATTCCAAAAGCTAACAAATTCATCATCAAACATCATCCCATCCGTGACAAATGTTGCTTCAGAAGCCCCAAAAAACGAAGTTGTTAATTTGATTTATTAGTCTCTTCCCCTTCATGGGAAAAAGAAACGCGACCGAGATCCGCGTACGCGGCGATAATAATTCGATCCAAAGCCAACAAACTAACTGAGCAGCTAAACAAGAAGCAAGCGCAAAATGAAGGAAAACAGTCCATATAAAACAAACGACCAAAAAAAATAACAAAATATCCAACACACTGTCCACTGCAACCGAATGCATCAATCAATTGGTCACCGATGAGTGATGGGAGGTCCAATCACCCACAAGCTTCGAAATTATGGTACCAGTCCCGATCGCGAACAGGAACAGGTTCCTTCACCACCGTGGGATGGTGTGAAACAAAATAAAATAAAATTTCTTTAAAAAAAAGACAATGCAAGCACAAACTTACCAACGGCCAGGGTAATGCAGAGGAGGAAAAGTAGTTTAGGAGGGAAGAAAAATGTGCCAGAAAATTCATATAAATTACCATAAAAGTTAGGTTAAATTGAAAAATTGAAGTTGATTTATGAAATCACTTTTTATTGTGCGTCGTTTCGATGGTTGCTGTTTGTTTCGTTTCATCTTTCTTTCTCTTTCTTTATCTCATGTTTTGTTCATCTTCTCTTTACTACTCTGTACTCGATGAAATTGCGTTCCTTTCTTTGTTTTTTGTTGTTGTTATTTTTTCATAATCTATAAAGAATGATTTTATTTCACCCTTTTTGGTTGACCTCAGACGCATCTCTGTATCACATACGTGTTTTCTCCTCTCCTTCCTTTACCTTCATACATTTCCGCACCTCGTTAAGCTTTACTTTTTGAGGTTTCGTTTTTTTACGGGTGTTTATTTCTTCTCTCCTACAACATCTTTTCACCCTTGCCCTTGTTTGTCTTTCTTTCGCTGATTTTATTGTTCATTCTTTCCTACCTTTACCTCCCCATTACCACCCCCTTAAAGTGCATCAATAGTACATGTGTGCTGGTAGGTTTTCGCCATCGCCGCCCGTTAACATTTAACCTCATTTCTACATCCTTCTTATACACTGAGGGATCGATTTTATGGGCAATCAACCTTTGCCTTTTTTCTTGCTGTATGTATTTATGTCATTCATGTTGCAGTTGCACCGTGGTGCGTACACGAAGAACCATTCGAACTGCTGTTGTCTTTGGCGTTTTCGCTCAACTTTGAATTTGGAAAAGTATATTTCAGCTCATCGTTTCTTTACCAAGGTTCATGTGACAAAAACACCCAAAAAAAGAACTGATTCCAGACAACAACATAAACGTAGAGCAAAACACCGACTGCTCTGAAAATGAAGAAAAATGGCATACTAGTGGAGTATAATTTTTTCTGCTCTTATTGTTCTGATTCGAACATGTTTGGGGGAAAACGAATGTATAATCGACCTGATGGGTTCAAAACTACCATGTTTTTTAACATTTTACAATGATAAAGAAAGAAGAGAGAGAAAAAATTAAATCTCACTATTAGTAATATTAAGATTAATAGTGGTACATCTTTTTGTATTGCAAAGAAATTACGCTAAAGTCATTAATGCATAATTATTTTGCAAGTTTTTAATTTCTATTTGCTTATTTTCAATATTATAGATTAAACATATATCAAGGTAAATTATATTTTAAAAAATTAATTAACTACTTTAATAAACCATTTTATTAAAAACTTTATTTAAACAAAACGCAATCTCACCTCCCCCTTTTCCTCGACCCCAGCATAACCAGTGCGTATCTGTGTGGATGAAGCGATGAGAGTAAATCATCAGAAAACCACTCGGCAGGCAAATATGTAAACATGGACAGCAAACATTATGCCGCACACACATATATGCACGTGTGACACGAAGCCGGCCGAAGTGGGGGGGGGGGGGTTCTCCTCAAACATCACTGCTTTCCATATGACCACCCTCCACCCCCATCCCCATTCCACCCACCTCCATCATTCGGGTGTTGAGTGGAAACACTAAGAGCGAGCATCCCTCCACACGGGCTCTCAGTAAGCTTTTATGCTGCTGTTGCTCCACACAGTGCATGCAAAACTATGATTTCATGTAGTTTTTTTTATTTAGTTTCCTCTCCGTAAGTGGGAGAGAAAGAGAGAGAGTAAGAGAACGCAAAAAAGCAATGAAACGCTATGTTTTATGTTTCTTTGTTTGTGCAGTGCCTTCCCAGCTCGTTGCTGCCCATCCACCCTCTCCAACCCCCCTACAGCACCAAGGGGGAGGGCTTCTTTCGACCTAAACCCAGCTGGTAAGCGGCTTGCATATACATAGTGGCTAAAGGAAAGCGAAACTGTGTGCGAACGGGATGGGTAGTGCGGTGAATGCATACATAGCGAAGAGAGGGAGAGAACAAACAAAGAGCATGGCTGTGAGTGTGTGTGATGGTGGGCATGTGGATACGAATTCATGCTTGCACATGATGCGCTGTTGCTAAGGGCTTCGAATCGACCTGCTGATATTACCGGGCCCCCATTTCTCCATCACATCTTCACCATACCTTTCACCCAGCAATGGTTCATATTGCCATGGAAAGAGAAAACGATAAAGGGAGAGAGAGAGAGTGGGGAATAAAATCTCTTTTGATGGAAAATTGACACAATTTGATTTATTTTGTAACATAAATTAGTTTTGTTTATGAAATCATATACTAGGTGCTGAATGATTCTAGTAGTAAATTTTTATTTAAGTATTTAAAAAAACTTTTAGTAGTGATTTTTTGCGATTTCAATACTATTACTTAAAGTTAATGATAAACCATTCATTTTAATCTAAAAAAAACTTTTTTTTCTTCTATTTACAGACTGTAAGTACACCTTCAAACAACTAAATCATCACCCAAATCGACCAAGTTCTGTCGGTAAAAAGTGAAACACTCTTGTTGCTATGCGGATGCATCGTCTCGCACTGGAGCACAGTAGCTGCAAAAAAAGGCCAAAAAAGAAAGAAAAAAGGCACACGAGAAGCGCAACTGCATAACCGGAGAACATATGATGGGAGCATCGCGATGTGCTCACCACTACAAAACCATCCGAGAAGCCATCGAGATGCCGGCTCGCCAAAACCACCCCTACATGCGTTCGTGTGTGTGTGCGTGTCGCTTTCTCACCGAACATGGGGCCATCAGCGGGAGGTAAATAAAATCAGCTGAGCGACCCCCATCGCTGAAGGGTCACCAGCCATCACTAGGAAAGTTACGTACATAAACCCCAACACACACACACACATACACTGAAACTTTGCACATTATGTTGCACTCGGAAGTTCCGTGCTCGGTCGACGGCTATTTGGGATGTTGAATTATACAAGCACGTCCAGACAAGGAAGGCAACAAAGAAATGGGCACGAAAGGAAAGAGAGAAAACAGGTGTAATATAAACGTTTGTGTTTGTGTTGGTTAAAAAGCATCGATACATTGGTATTAGTATGTATGCTCTGTGTGGAGTCATATGGTGCCCTTTATTGAAATATCTCTTTTTCTTTTCAATCTCTCTCTCTCTCTTTTATATTCTCTCCCTGTTTTCTACTTCTTCATTGATCTCTTTTGCTCGTTCCCTTTAGATGTGGTAATTATAGGGAACGCTTAATTGAATGATTGTTCGTCCATTTGATTTCGTTACAGTAAAATTTGCCTATCGGCATTGTTTTTTTATTCTCTATCTTTTGTTTTCTTTTGTTGCATCTTTTTTTCCTTCGCTTTAATTTTATTATGTTTTTTTTTATTCTTTACTTACATGTTCCACACCTACGCACTACACGATCTCTTGCATGCTAATTATAGCTAATTAAAGTATTATGGCATATTATTTTTTCGTGTCGATATGCTATTTTTTAGATTGCAAGGAGAATTACAATTGATAGAATGTTGTCTATATAAATATTATATTATTTTTGGAAATATTATAATTCGATTATTATTTGATTTTTAAACATCTTGTTTTCCTTTTTTTAAACAATATCTTTCACATGATTGTTATCTATTTAAACATAACAATCAATAAATATTCTTTGCAATTTAAGATATTTTTTCACTTGTAAGTTCTCAAGGATTTAAATCAAAATAATCAGAATAAGAACTTTCCCCAAACAACTCAAAAATTCTTCCAAACTTTGCAATACTTTTCTCTTACGGCCGCAAGTACTGCTTGTAAAGTTGTGATACAATTTTTTAGGTAGAATAACCAGAAATTACTTAACAATTTCCACCTAACAACCGGCACACACACAAACACAAGTACGAGCTGGAAAATCGCACCATATGATTTGCTTACACAATCATCGCGTCCTCGTTATGTACACATTGCTATGTATAAATAGAACCCAGCAGCTCTTCTTAACGGTCTCGCAACATTGTTCCTTATCATTCAAAAACGTTCTAACGAAAGTTTGACGAACCTTCGTTTGACCGGAACGACCGAGACCGGTTGCAACTGCTTGCCGTGTAGTTGATTTGTTCTAAACAATGATCCCAAAACCTTCCAGGGCTGCTACCTTCCAACCACCAATCGCCCTCTCTCCCTTCCAAATCGCTTCATCTCTTTCAACACCTACCAGTGTGTTGAAGTTGAAACAAATCTGTGATGGAAGGAAAAAAAAGTCATTAATCGGTTTCATGCCAGCATAAAAAACAGCTGTTGAGAAAGAATCGACCGCCGATGGAGCGCACACAACTACACTCGAACCAGCGAAGAAGAAAAAAAAAGATTTTTTCACGAAAAATCAATAAACAGCAGGCAACGACAAACGGTGAACACTGCAAACCAGAGACGCTAGAAAGAGAACATATACTCAAACTGGTATAAAGAAACGGCAATAACAGAGGAAGAAACGAGAGAAGATAACAAATCAGTAAAAAAAACACACCATACCGGTACATAAAATACCACCACACTTTAGCCGGCTTCATGGGGGTGGGGGGTGGGGGAAGCAACTGTCAATAATGCCGGCTTTCTTCGACCGTACATAAGTTTTACCGGCATGCGCGTGCCCTCACACACACATCCGCAGCGGGAAACCGGAATTGCACATAAATAACGTTTGTACACTGGTGTGCGTGCGCCCCCCTTTTGTGTGCGGAGCAACGACGACCGGCTGTTTTCTCGCTTCACGAACAGCGGCGGAAAACTCGCACGAAGGGAAGAGGAATTTTATACACCACCACCACCACCTCTGATAACCATCCCCTATTGCTGTCGGTCCAACAGCACACGGTTAGCATGTGTCAGTGAACGGTAATGGAATATTGGTAGATTTTCCTGTCATTTTTCCTTCTTGCATGGGAAGGACATGGTTGCAAAATTGGAAAAACGGTACTGGAGCTACTGGATGGAAATAAATCTTACTTTTTTACACCTGGAAAACACACACATCCAAACATATTTCGTAGGGAGAGCGAGAGAAAGATAGAGAGATAAGTGATAAATTGAAACGGATAGATACAGCTCAAACTGAAAGGCACTTTATAATGTTTTTTGTTGTTGTTGTAAAAATACTTTATTTGTGAACTACGGTACATATTATGGAGAGAATTTATTTAAGAATGGAACGGGAAACATTTTTTTTCCCGATCGTATGCAACAACTTTCCCATGCGAGGAAAAATATATGTTCAAATGTACAAAATTATTACTTCGATGTAGCCGAAAAAGGTTGCATCATTCCAACGACCAAGCATGCCACCAACGACGGTTAACCATTTGACAGCTGGTCATAGTGAGAAAATTTTCTCACATCACTCACCGCTCACCGAAGGCAATGGGAACTGTATGGGGAAAAGCAAACTCCTCCACAATATTTGCATGTTGGAAGAGATTATGAGCTTTACGGTGATGGAAATATTTTACTCTTCCATGTTTCTCTTCTTCTCTTCACACCAACCTTCACATACATGTGTATTTGTGTTGATAATATATTCCGGTAGATGAATAGTGCTAGTGGACCTAGAGTGAGCCGCAGCGGATGGAGACGCCTGGTGCCCCACAGTGTAAATGGTGCTGTGCACGGTTTGGAGAACGATATTTATTTCGGTAGATAATGTTCCACACCTTCGCCAGGTGTATAGCCACGGGAGTATTTTTTTTCTCTCTGCCGTGCGCTATGTAATGGGCAATTAAAGGAACATCATACTTTCACCGACCAGCACTTTGACATTCGGTCGTTTAATTTCGAATTTAGTTTCTTCACACACAAATCGATCCGGGCGCTGGGTGGCCATCCCTTTTGAATGATTAATCTTTGCTGTGAGGCGAAGGTTTTTTTTCTGTATTATTTTCAACTTTCCATACAAGCTATAATATTTTCATTAAAAATCAAATAAAGAAAAGGGAAACAAAGGAAAACTTTTTTTTCGCATTTTCCCATCTGCCATGAAACATTCGCTTTTTGTATGTTTTTTTTTCTTTCGTTTTATCCCAAAAACGAACAAGAAAAAAACTCTCTTAAAACTTTCGAATTGAAACCATCTCCAAAAGCCCATGCCCGCAGCTTCCTCATCGGTAATAAATTGATTAAAAAGCCTTCCAGAAATATTTCTCTCCCGCTGTATCGTATTATCTTAATCTGCTTTCGATCAGCTTACGTTGTCTACAATTTAGGCGTGTGGAATGAGTTGAGCCAACAAAACGGGAAACAAAACAGCAAATAGGGACGCGATTCCATTTCAGCTTCCTTCTCGCCACCGATTCAATCGATCGAAGTTCAATCTGCCGTTCCTGGGGGGGGGGGGGGGGGGGGGGGGCGTTTTTTTCGAATAATTTTCTTTCCTGTTTTACATTGTTATATCTGTGATGCGTGTTTTGTCCTGCTATGCTTTGAGTTTGCTTCCACTCTACGATAAAAGTTTTCTCTTTTTGAATGGGTTTCCTCCCGGCAGCAGGATGATTACCCATCCAGAGCGAGATAAAATTAAATAACAAAAAAAGAAGCACAAACTTGACAGAGATCAATACAATCCTGTGTTTCCCGTGGGATGGCATGGGCCAGAGAAAAGTTAGCAAAATGAATATAGACAACAAAAAAAGCGAATCATCCCGTTTGCAAACATTATTGGCAAAGTACGGGCAAAGTGTTTCCGTTCCGTGGAAGAAAGACAAGAAAGAATGTAAAAAAGCCTCCCACAACGATACAAGGAAGGCCCATCAGTCCCTTTCCAGGCTGGAAGGCATTTTTTTTCCGTTCCCGCTGAAGGCTATCGTTAAATTTTATACTCGGTTTTTAATTAGATTTTTATTGGTAAATTTCACTACCGCGGATTTTTCGCTCCAAGTTCGCTAACGGGTAGGTTTTTGGGTAAAAGTAAAACTTGGGATGTACGTTTTCACTTTTTGTTGTCCTTTTACATCGGAAATGGAATTTAATTACATTCCGTAATCAACTGAGAGATATAGATTGATTGAAATGAATGGATTCTGATGAATGGGAGTGACTGCGCCAATGTGTTTGTTGCTGGTGTGGCCACAACAAACGCTTAAATGAAGCTCAGTGGTAGTAAAACAATGTATAGTCTGCTGTCAAGATTTCATTGATAATAAATCAAAGGCTCATTCCTTATTTGCTTTCACTTTGTTCTAACTTCATAAGCAACGCTGAAGATATCCTTTTTTTTGTACATCTATCCTAGTTATCATTAGAGAATAGGAATGGAAGAGATTATACAACCTTCGAGAAGATTTCGAGGAGAAACCAAGTTTTTTGTGATAAATATCCATCCAACATCAGTTCACTTTCAATAGGAGTCTTAATCGCAACTGCAGAATAAAGCCGGAGTTACCATTATTTAGAACACTTTGACCGACCTCAGTAACTGTTTCCAAGAGGACTCTTTTTTATTGCTAAGTTCGCAGAACTCTCCATCAAGAACCAAAGACCTCTTGAGGTTGTACTGCAATAAAAGAAGAAGACTCTAAGTTCTTTCGTATGCTCTTGAAAATACTCATCCAGTTGCTTCCTCTCCAACACATTAGAGCTGTAATGTAATGTGACAATAAACAGCGGACATTCACGACGACCCTTTGATGAATATATGTACTCTACTGGTCATTGATTGAGTCACAGCCCTCTCAAGGTGACCCTGACAGAATTTCCTTTTCGCTCGAAACACCTTCTGATACCCATTACCCGTTGAGAAGATAACTTTTTGGCTACATTTTCTTGAAAACTTAAATAATATAAAATTATATTTAACCATCATTAGAACATCCAGAATTGAATTTCCCATCCAATTGCACTTTGAACATCTTCAAGGTTTATCTACTCAACAGTAGATGGCGTTGGAAGAGAAGCGCGAAGGAACAAAAAAGTTTGTCAGTAATATTACAAGTTTAATATTACAATTTTTACACAAATGTAAATTTACTTTTTCAAACATATTCAAATCTAAAAACTCTCTTTTTTAATGATAAATCGACATAATTATTAAACTTCCGTTTTGCATCGTACACAACACACATTTTGATTGCACTGTGATCGAATGTATTCAAATATCATGCACAACGAATAAAATGAAACAAAAAAACACAACAAACATCAATAACACAGGGAGAAGGGAAGAGAAAAAATAAACTAGAATGTAGTCTCCATTTTAGTTTTGCATATGAAAAACGCACGCCACTCGAAAATGGCACACCCGGGGAACTTCCTGATGTTTTGAAGCGCAATCTCGTCGCATTCATACACATCTTTCTATGGTTCGGAAGCAGTGAACCGATGCCTTATGCTAAATTAAAACGATGTCACGTTGCCACCCTCAGCATTTGCCATTTCTAGCAGCGAGTGTGTGTGTGTGTTTGTGTATGGGCACAAAGTGTCACTATGAATATTTGAGCTTCACTCTTTTCTGAATCTGATGCAATAATTCATTCCCTTCTCCCCCCCAAACCCCCACCCAGACGCAAGTCGCCCACTTGCTCCCCACAAAAGGAAAGCGAACCATATACAGACAGGCCACACACGAGTGCAACTGCATTGCATTTGCTCGCACTACTAGCTCTGCAGCCGTTTGGTGATGAAAACGCTGTAAATAATTTAATCCAGTTTGCAGTTCCACCTTTACACCGCTCCTCGCTCCCTTCTGCTTTCTAAGCCCTTACCACCCTTGCCACCCACCCACTGGCCAGCCGTGTTGGTTGATGCATAGAACAATGCATTTTTATTTATTCTGCAAATGCACATGCGTCAATCTGGATTTGAAGCAAAGCATTTGAACTCCGAACCGAAAAGGGGTTGTTGTGTGAGATTGAAGAGGTGAACGAAAGGACAAAACAAGGGTATGGTTTATTTCATCAATTTCCACCCGACCCATCGCACAATTTACATGGCGTCAAGGGGTACAACTTTTTTCAGCTACCGAAGCGGTACACAGGAAGGTGGCACAACTGAGACGAAAAGTCAACAGCTAAAACAAAAGTTTATGGACAATTTTCTTCCAGTTTTATTGGTCCACCGGGCCGGCGTATGGTTTCAGCATACGCTCACATGATTTATGCACCGAACGGTTCTGCTTCCTTGCCACCTTGCTTCAACCCCCAAAAATACCGACCCGGCCCGTGCGTTGTACGCAGCAAGTCAAGTGGATGTGTCGTGGTCAGTTGTTGTGGTATAATGATTTGCTTGAACAATTGAATTCAATTCAACTCCGGACGGTGGTGGGGTATTGCGCCGTCATAAACAGCAGCTAAAATGGTGAAGCCGGTCAGCAAACTACCTTTGCTGGTAAAATAAAATGGCCTCTCAACTTAGCAGCCCCAAATGTGTCGATCGTAAAAATTAATGTCCAATTCCAAATGTCGTTCCTTTTACTCGATCGTAATGCTCTTTACTCTTCACAGACACGCAGCAAACACACCGACACCCCCCCGAATGTTCGGTTTTCTTTTTGGGTTTGTTTGAACGATGATTCCCGACTGGCGGGAGGCTTTCCAAACATTCCTGACAAGTTTAATAAAGTTTTCTGCTGCTAAGGTTCAATCTTAGTTTTTGGGTGACATTTATCGAGAATCGATATCGGGAAGGTCGAGTGATAAAGTAACTAAGCGAAAGGGGAAAATAATTAATCACAACGCTTTAGGTATGCAACTAACTGCTTTTGAGGCCACATAAAACAAAGGACATATTTTATACTTTTTGTGGAAGATCACTAAGTGTTATTTATATTAATTCAAATCGGGCAGTGTGCTTTTAAATAAGTTTTCTTATTAATCCCTTTATTTTAGTTTATAAATTTATTCATTTATTTATTAATTTTTTAAGTTAATAAATATCATAAATAGGTAAATATTTATTAAATCTCAAGACAATTCTATATTGTCGGTTGTTGTAAATGATTTGCTTTTTGAGGAAATTTTTGGAAATTTGAGGACCGAAAACCTAACACCTTGAAAACCTAAAACAATTGATGAAATTTTTCTTCAGCTCATAAATTTCGTTCTGAACGTAATGTTTTATACAATTACATCACAAACGGTACGACAATTACACACTCTTTCTACTACTGTAAGAACAATATTCTTTTGTTAGCATTTTACTGCTATTTACAATTGTAATTCTAACATTCCGGAAATTCTCCGCCAGCGCTACTTTGCGCGGGGTTAACATTTACCAATTGCACAAAGTTAATTTACACAGCCACCATTACCAACCTCTAGCGAAACGATATGCGAATCAATCAAACTGAGACACACACACCATGGGGACTGGGGGGGGACACGTTTACCTAGCTGTTCCAACAAAGCTACGGCGAGTGAGCAAATTTCCAGGGCTCGTAGCGAATTAATGAACGCGATCGTGCACTCGCCAGCGAGATGTGCACACACTCCTTCCAGATGTTCTGTTTGTCTATCTGTTTGCCTATTACCGAAGGTTCGTTCTAGAGCACCTTACACACACACACAAAAATTGCGCCCGGCAACACACGTGGAGACGGATGCAGATAGTGTACTGAACCTTCCGCACAGTGTGGTGAGAGGGAAATATTTTGCAATATTCAAACATCGTTAAATACCGCACAAGGTAAAATGTTCCACAATCAGAGTGGGAGCGCAAAAAACCCCCCCGCGTTCCCTAAGGAGCTCGCGAGTGTTGTGAAAAAGGATGGAACATTTTCCGTGGTAAAAGTTTATCGCAAAACTCGGAATGCACTCCGGAAAAAGGTGGTGCACGATAAGAATGGGGGGGCGAAAAAAAGATAAAAATGGTGTTTCAGGCAAAAGTGAAAAACAGATGCTTGTGGTAATCAGGGAAGGAAAAAAAAAACCAGAAAGTTACATGCATCCTATGCCATGCTAGGCCTCGGTTAGCATTCCGACAACGCGTAAAACAGAAGCAATAAATTCCCGATCGTTAACTTTCCGTATCCTTTTTTTCTCGTTGCCTGATCGAACGCGAGGTAAAAGGAATATGTGGATTGGCAATGGAGAACGTTTTCATGCAACAGCACAGTGAAGGATGTATGTGGGGAAAAATGGTGTGTGAAGGGAGTGTGATGGAAAATTCCCTTTCAAAAAGAAAATATTCCAACAATTATTCTGTTTTATAAAAAAACCTAAATTTCGATTGTTTTCATATAAGATTAATTCATAAAAAGGAGAAAAGTCATTGCTTATAGGAGGTTATTTCTTCATATTTTATTTTAAGTATTTTTTAACGTAACTGCTACAATACTTGATGAAGGAAAAATGGAAAATAGTACGAAAACTATCTGCACATTCCATCTCCAAAAATTGTTCTGGAGAAAATCTTTCAGCTGCCAACTCAACCCTATAGATCTTCTCACCACAACGCTGGTGGCATTTGTGGCCAGGAAGCCAACCCATCGATGATGAAGTTGATGCATTTCCTTTTACACAAAGCAAAAGGAGAAGAAAAAAATGAACATCTACAACTCCCGCCCCCAAAAACCCGTCTATTTCTACTGCAGAACGTTTATCGTTTGCCGAGGCAATCGATTTCGGCTGCAGGTAAGTAATCACCATCGAAGAAGAAATGCTACACACAAAAAAAGGAGGAATGTTCACCATTGGATGTGCAACATCTGCAAAACCGGAAAGCAAAGGCAATGTGCATGGCGAGTTTTGAAGATGAATTCTAGATTGGGTGGTAAATTTGCACAATATTACAACATGTTTTGCACTCCCGCTTTACGTCATTATCCCGGGCGAGGATCGTTAGAGCTAGAGCTTAGCACTGCCAACCGACACGCGCAACTCGCCACCACTTGCCGTCTACGTTCTGCTGCTCGCTTGTCAGCATTGGAGCAGCCGGTTTTCCATGCCCGACGCCCCGACAGCTTGACTGAACGGTCCCAACGGGTGAAAGGATGATTCGTTTCCCGTACGTAAGGATTACACCGGTCGGATGGGGAAAGTGAAACGAGGCCGGTTGTATGTTGGGGCTGGTAGTGCTGCAGCAGCTTCTTCGGTGAAAATACCCGTGCATAACGAGCAGTGTAACCCAATACACGGATGGAGTGATGCCCACTTGAGAAGGTACGTGGGCTGATGTGCTGCAGAGTCTGTTAGCAGCAAGTTGTTGTAGGGCTGTCTGGCTTACAGCATGGAACCATTGCCAATTGTTGGCATCTCGCCTTATCCCCGCGCGGTGATGTGAGATCCGTCACCGGTGGGTTGAAGGATCGCCCAGGACTAATTTGCGATGCATTGTTTGGGATGCTTCATGTTGAGGAGTAGTAGCAGCAGTACGTACGTTTCTCATTCTCAGTCGAAGAATGATAGGTTGCTTGAAATATTATATATTAAAACTTATCATAAATGGACTTTTATTTCCATTTTATTAGTTTCATTCACTGTATTGAAGCTTTTAAAAATTGAATTATTTTGACGCTGTTGAGTGGCGCCATCTATTGGAGAGTAGCTTCACTAGCGAGCAAACGGACAATTTCAATGCTACAGGATTTAAAAAGAATTATTTGAAAGAACATTTTGTGTGTTTTGTTATGTTTTGTAGTTATACTTCAATCGTTTTATTGTTTTATTTTGATGGTGTTTTAATAGAATTATTTATTTTCATCTTTTTCTAATGTTACTTATAAACTATGTATATGAATTTCTTTCAGGTTTTCCTTTATTTTTTTATTACCTTTTCATTTTTGTTCTTTTTGTCCTTTTTGTATTTTCTTGTTATTTATATCTTATTGTTTCTAGTTTTTATGTTAAAAGGACCGTTGATTTAATTTTTATTTTGTCATTTATTATTTAAAAAAACCATAAAATAAACTTATTTCAGACACAATCAGTTTAGGTGGATATGAGATTTTCCGCAACAAGCAAAAAAAACCTTTCCAAATGGTGCAGTGAAAGTATCGTGGGTGAAAGTTGTTACTGCACAACACCTTCCCGAAGCCCGGTCGATGGCCACCTCATACAACGCGTTTTCCAAAGATCTAAAGGTAAAGCGGGAGAACCAAAAGCGCATAAGAAGCGCGATGCTTTGCACTAGATTTTGTTGTTTTTTTTTTTTCGTTTTGCTTTTCCTCCACAAAAGCGACCGGAAACGGAGCTTCTCGGAAAGGAAACGACCGGACGAAAGCACACCGAACAGATTTTCCTTTTCAAGCAGAAAAGTGTTCTCCGTTTGCTTCTTCTCGCTTTCGCCTTTCGGTTTTGCCATCGTTTGACCAGACAATCGTTTAAGGTGGAAAGGCGTTTTCTTTTTTTTTTTACTTCCGTTCCTGTACTTTGTACTTGCAATGATGTCGGTGGCGATGACGGCCGGTGCAAATCCTTACCTGTGTTTCCCGTTCGTACAACGGTCGAGGATATACTTCTGTTGCAAAGCAAAGTGTTGAGGATTTTCTTCTTAACAAAACTCACACAGGTACAACAACAGCAAGGGAGAAGAGGTAAAGGAAAGTGAAAGAGTAGCGCGAGAAAGTATCTTTCACTTCTTCAAGGACCGAAAAGAATGGTTCTTATGCTGTTGCCTTTTGGTCGATGAAACGCGGGGGGGTTAGTAAGCTTTGTAAGGATACGTACCTTAGTAACACCAAAGAACGAAAACGAGTTAGTAGAAGCAAGAAAGAAACAACAGGACAAAAACTACTACAAAAAAAGGGAAAAAGAAAGCAAACTCGGCACAGGAAATGGAATGCCGTACCGGATGGTCTTAAGTAGACTTGCTGCCTTTCTGCCGAGGTATGGAGGTATGGTCCCTCGGTACATGCGGTGCCATGTACGTGTGCACCAGACTTCCTTTCTCAAATATTCATAGGTGAACTTTTAATCTTCCTGCTCTACTGTCTGCCCCGATGGTTCTGCTAATGTCCAACCCGCGTTTACCACACGCGAACGCTTGGTACGGAAAAGTTACTCCCATCTGTCTTCCTTTGACGCACAAGACTTTTCCGGACCTTACGTACAGGACAAAAGGTACGACAACAATATCTAATGGTTCGTCATTTGATTTCGGTTCGGAGGAGTTTTGCTTTTGGGCACCGAAAGATACAGGTGCTTCAAAACTTCGAAAGTTTTCGTTTTGCTTCGCTTTTCGCCGTACTCACCGTAATCGGGCAGGAAATGTTGTGCATTTTAAATCGCTCTTGTCGACGAATACTTGTTGAACGATGATGTTGATGATCCTGAAACCTGGTACTGCAATCCGTTTCTGTGTTTTTGATATGTGGACGTATACGAACGAGATTATAAATAGCATGTTTTACATGACGAAAAGGAGGGATGATTTGAGTATGCGTCAGCATACTTAACTGTTTTTTTTTGCGGAAGTACTGCCCCTTTGTTGAGTCTCAAATTGGTTCCATAGTCTTGCGTTAAGTACTCTTCACCTGCCATGATGGTTATGTGAAGCGAGTGTATTTTTAGTTTCAACAACTTTGAGACACACAACCTGTTTCCGAAGTCAGTTGAGAAAAACTTTTTATACTTCAATATTTGATGCTTCCGAAAGTCGTTTCTAGTGATTGCATACTTTTAGGCGCCATTTGCCTTTGTCAAGACGTGGGGAATTAAATACTTAAAATTGGAAGACTTAAGGATGAAAAAAAAAAAAATGTTTTCTCCAGTAGATTATGTATTGTAAATTTTTTAATTTTATATCAATTTATCAGATTAATTTTAATATTTTTTTTTTGAAGTTAGTTTTGTTGTAAAATATTTTTTAAGCATTTCCTTCATACATTGTAGCACTTTAATGTTTAATGTCCGTTTATAAGCACCATTAAAATCTCTTTCCCAATTTCAATCAACAACTGGGCATTAACATTGTTGCATCGAACGTATTCAATCGTTCGCTAAAATCGAATCACTGTGCTCGGTGAGGCGTAGCTACACCTCAGCAACCTAATTACAGAACTCATTACAGAGCATAATTTAACCACAATGTCCCACGACCCATCGTCAGTTAGTTTCCTGCATTTGCCCGCATAGACCACAGTGCAACAAATTAATTTTCCTGCCCAATAGCAATCCATTCCACGGCAGGACACTTTTCCTTCCAGGTGTCTTTACGTACACCGACGCTTCGTAATCGATCAAACTGACCGTAAGCTATCCCTAGGGAGCAATTACACTACTCGTAACCCATACGGAGACGAACAAGATTCTACACGTGGCTGGGTGTGTCAATACACCGGCGAAAGAGAAGGAAGCGAAACATGGCCCCGGTTGGGCTGGGCATTTACATTCACTACTCGGCTCGGCTTGTCCCGGACACTTTCGCTTCCAAAGTGCAAATGAAGTGTCAATATGTTTTATCAGTTGGGCCGGTTGGGTTGAAAATAGTTTCGAGTGGTGGACCCTACTTAGACACACGCTCATCAAACGATACGGCTGGTCGAACTTAAAACAATGCCCGTAGGCCCGCTCCAGACATGAGTGTTGCGCAACCGGGACAAAAAAAGGGGTTGAGTTAAGTGTGATGTACATGCCGAAGACTTACACCCGGAGACAATGGCAGATGCACCGATACCATGGTTTGAACGGTCGGGGCGTACGACCCATCTGGGCAGGTCATCCGGTAGGTGACAACTAAATTACTTCGTAGCTGATTCTGATTGAGTGGACGTCGTACGATTGGCCAGTACCAGAGCCTAGTCGTGCGATAAATTCTATGTACAACACCGAAGAATCCTATGAATGTGTGTGCCCACTTGAGCAAACATAATTTCGTCTCAAATTGTACCGCCGTTTTCGTGATTGCTTTGAATTCAGTACAAATATTTACATCGATTACAATGATGGTTATTATAGCACCTTTAGGAGAGCAACTGTCTGCCTTCAAGACAGAAAATGTTGTATTGATAGTAGAAATTTTTGTCCTTAGTATCGGGAATGGGTTTAGATTTTGCTTTGATTTTTTGCTTGTGTATTATAAATGATTTTATTAAATTATTAGTTTATTTTTGTTTATTTAAGCACATAACAATGAACTAAACTGTTATTGAAAATAACTGTTATACAATAATACAATGATTAGACTTTCAATTATAAACGTTTCTAATTCTAAAACTATTAACGATGTAATTCCTACTGTTGTGCTTTTTTTATAGGATTAATTTAACAATTTGTATTTTTAATGATGAATTTTCAAACAAAAATATTTTAATTAAAAACTCATGTAACACCAAAATAGGTGTAACCATGTTTAAGTCTATGACACGCACTGTAAAGCGCAAATCCAATTCAAATTGCACCATGGGCAAAACATAACAAAATTTGGACAAAATTATAAAATTAGCTTTAGAATATAAAGGGGAACAAAACTTATAAAACTTGATTAATTAAAATAGTCTCAAAGCATAATATAGTGCAACACATTCGAGAAAAAATATGTTAATAAAATTGACTTGTACTTTTGAATTTAGTCTTAGACCTCTAAACATCATGATACCTAAAGCAAAAAATTTATTCAGCCAAGTCAAACCTTAAACATGATGAAATATATAACAACAGACTTATTTGAACTTCGTTTAAAGAATATTTTTGAAAAGGTATTATTAAAAGAAGAAGGACGTTAAATTAAAAGTAGAAAATTTACTAATTTACCATCAACTTTCGGATATTCTTCAGATTCTTCCACCTACTCCCGTTCGACCATATTGCTTGTTACTTTTCAACTAACTAAATAATTTTTATT